>NW_020943499.1:0-2460 GCF_900497805.2 Vombatus ursinus | reverse complement strand
GGCAGCAACCCCCACAACCTAGGGCTAGACCTGATGACAAAAAGTAAACTATTACTATAAAAATTGCACAGGCAAAATAGAAAGAATTCAACCACAAAGAGCTATTTTGGGGCTAGACAAGACTGCTGTTCATCTTCAGAGGAAGATATTGAACCAAGGAAACCCCTTTCTACCCCAAAAAGTAATGTCAAATGGTCACCTGCCCAAATACAGTTCAAAGAAGAATGTAGAAAAGACTTTAGAAATCAAAGGAAAGAGATGGAGGTAACACTAAACAAAACAAAAGAAGAAGAATCCAAGAAAAAGAAGAAGACAGTGAAAGGAAAGTCAACCAATTAGAAAAGGAGATACAGAATCTCAAGGAAGAAAATGACACCTTGAAAATCAGAATTTTGGGGGCAAGGGGAATCCATTGAAATTATAAAAGATGAAGAAGTAATTAAACCAAATATGGATAAGGAAAAAAAATAGAAGAGAAAGTGAACTATCTTATAAGAGAATCCACAGACCTACAGAAAAGATCAAAGAGAAAAAAATATAAAAATAATCAGATTACCTGAGAGCTATGATAAAAAATAATCTTGATACAATAATACAAGAACTTTTTGAAGAAAAATGTCCTAAAGCATGAGAACAAGGAGGGGGCAGTAGAAATAGAAAAAAAATCCACTGATCACTACTTCAAAGAAATCCTTTGAGAAAAACTTGTAGGAATATTATACACAAATTTTGAAACACCCAACTCAAGGAAAAAATATGACAAGCAAGAAGAGAAAAACAATTTTAAAAGGATGGTTCCACAATCACACAGGACCTAGCAGCTGAGAACATAAAGGACTGCAAGTTTATGATATTTTTGCTTCCTTTCTCTATTGTTTGAGTCTTGGTGTCTGAGTCTACAATAAAACTCAATCAAATGAAAAAGAAAAGAATACCGAGGTGGGAAGACAGAAGAGTCAAAAACCTGTAAGCAATCCATCCATTTCCTGAAATGGAAAGATGGAAAGTTGATATTTGTAATCCAAGAGACCTTTCTCATGAGAGAGCATAGGGTGAGTTCAATATGAAGGGATGACATTCAAATATAAAATGAAGGGATGAGAGAGGAATGTACTGGGAGAAGGAGAAAGGGAGAGGCAGAATGGGATAAATTGTCTCCTCTAAAAGAGGCAAGAAAATGCTTTGACATTGGAGGGGAAGAGGAGGGAGATGAGAAGGAATTAGTGAACCATTGGTATTGACATAAGGAGGAAATAACGATATACTCAGGTGGGTATGGAAATCTATCTTCCCCTACAAGAAAGTAGGGGGTAAGGGGATAAAAGGGAGGGTGATAGAAGAGAGGGCAGATTGGGGGAGGGGTTAGTCAAAAGCAAACAATTTTGAGGAGGGACTGGGTGAAAGGAGAAAATCGAATAAATGAGGGGGAGGTAGACTAGGATGGAGGGAAATATAATCCTTCACGTCATGACTATTACGGAAGTGTTTTACATGAATACAGAAGTTTAAACTGTATTGAATTGCTTCCCTTCTCAATGAGGGTGGGGGGAAAGTGAAGGAAGGGAGAAAACTTGAAACTCAAAGCTTTAAAAAATCAATGTGAAAAATTGTTTTTACATGTAACTGGGACATAAGACACACAGGCAATGGGGCACAGGAATCTATCTTACCCTATAGGAAAATGGAAGGGAAAGAGGATAACAAACAGAAGGGGGGTGACAAAAGGGAGGGCAGACTGGGAGAAGGGGAAATCTGAAGCAAAACCCTTTTGAGGAGGGACAGGGTACTCAGGGCACTGCCCCCCAGGCCTCACTCAGCAGAAAGACAGCTGCCCTTTAAACACAGGGTTTCCACCATAATCCTGACACTTTTGCCCCACTACTCAAGCAGGTGATTTCAATAGCAACCTCCCTGTGTGGGGTAGAGAAGAAGCAAGGACAGGTGCAAGAGAAGAGTTATTTGTGTATAGGCCTAAATTAGAGTATGTCTACAGCTAAATCAAACTAGAGAATTAAATAGTAGTTTTTGTGATGAGGAAAAGCTAAGCCATCTGTAGGTTCCTATGTGGGGTTACTCAGATAGTAGCTTCCTGGGGAGTTGACAAAAGCAGAGGGGGCAGATTGGGCTGAGGGGCAGCCCAGAACTTGCTGCTGCTGGCCCTTGAAACCTGCAGAAGAGTGGGTCGCCCCTGCTGCCTTCTGGAGGCAGTGACCAGCCCTGTGGTATGAACTGCTGCCTTCTCCCCTGATGGTAAGAGGCAGAAAGGACAGCGATACCTCTGTGGCCATCAGTATTTCATGGCCAGCCCCCCACGTCCAAGCTGAAGCTGCAGTGACTATCACCCTGGGGACCTGGGGAGGCACCCAAGAATGTAGCCCTTAGCTTTTCTCTCTGATGTAAAAGAACCATGAAATAGATCTCTAGATAAATACAAACATCTTTATCTACATAATACAATGG
>NW_020943498.1:0-2291 GCF_900497805.2 Vombatus ursinus | reverse complement strand
CACACACACACACACACACACACACACACACACACACAAACCTAACTACAAAATAAATTACAAAGAAGTAAAGAAGAATGAAATCTTAGCAAAGTTAGATGTGATAGACCTCTGAAGAAAACTGAATGAGAATTGAATGGAGTACACATTTTTATCAGCTTTACATGACACCTTCACAAAAACTGAGCATGTAATAGGGCTTAAAACCCTCACAAACCACTGTAAAAAAGAAAACAGAAATATTAAATGTTCCCTTTCTAGATGATATTGTAATAAATAATACATCTAATAGCTATGGAAGCATACATTAAAAATTAATTGGAAATTAAATAAACTAATCCTAAACAGAGGTCAAAGAACAAATCATAGAAACAATCAATAATTCTATTAAAGAAAATAACAGCAATGAGATGACATACTAAAATTTGTGGGATGCAACAAAACTGGTATCTAAGGGGAAATTTGTATCTCTCAACATGTACATGAGTAAAAGAAAAAGCAGATTAATTAATTGGGCATTCAACTATAATTTGTGAAACAACAATTTGTAGCCATTGATGAACCACAAAAAAGACATGAAATAACAGATATCATGGAAATATGTGATAAAATGTGAAGGGCTGGTCATGATGGCTGACAGAGTATTCTAATAATACCCCTGTGATTAGGAGAAATGGCAGGAGTTCTTTAGTACATTGAATTTGTGGATCTGGTATTGATGCTACATGGGGACAGATCAGAAGGGGACTGGAGGGGAGAGAATCTTAAGAGAGGGGAGGAAAAAGAAATAAGGAAAGAAGAAAAGAAAGAGAAAAAGAAAGAAGGAAGGGAGGAATACAGCAAGAAAGGAAGGAAGGAAGGAAGGAAGGAAGGAAGGAAGGAAGGAAGGAAGGAAGGAAGGAAGGAAGGAAGGAAGGGAGGGAGGGAGGGAAGAAGGAAAGGGTGGGAGGGAGGGAAGAAGGGAAAGGAGGGAGGAAGGAAGGGGGGGTTTGAAAGGGAGTAAAAAGGAAAGGAAGAAGGGGAAAATATAAATACAATCAATCAAATAAATATTCATTAAAAACTTACTATTTGTTATACACTGGGAACACTGAGACAAAAAAAATAAGCAATCTCTGTTCTCAACAACATTATATTCTGATGGAGGAGATAACAAATTGATACATAGTTATTTACAGAATAACTTAAAAGTAAATACTAGATTATTTTTTTGGGGGGGAAGGAAGTCATTAGAAACTGGGAGATCAGAAGAGGCTTCATGTAAAAGGTTGCTCTTTAGCTAATTCTTGAAAGCCGCAAAGGGTTCTATGACTGAAATATGGGGTAGTAATGCATTGCAGACAAGGGAGACAGTTGGTGCAAAGGCACTAAGATAGTGAATCATATGCTGTATGTGACGAACAGTAAAAAGTCTAGTTAGTCCTGACCATAAAGTGTGAGAAAGGGAGCAGTGTGTGAGATGATACAGGTAGATAGGAGCAAGCTTATAAAGCTTATAAAGAATTCTAAAGGGACAGAGAGGGAGAGGGAGAGAAAGAAAGAAAGGAAAGAAAGTTTATATTTTAGCATATAGGAAAAAGGGGAACCACTGGATTTTATTAAGCAAAAAAGTGATATGATTAGATTCATGGTTAAGAAACATTATTATTTTTCCAGTTTTGTAGAAAGTAGATTGGAAGTTGAGAGGGACTCGAAGGAGGAAAACCAATTAGGAAGACATTGCAATAGTCAAGATGAGATGTGGCAAGGGATTGAATTAAGGTGGAAGTTATATGAGCAAGGCAATTGATTTGTGTTATGGAAGTAAAGATGCATTCCATCTTTGTTCAGGAGCTCAAAACCAATCAATCCATGTGCATTGTTAATTCATATAAATTTGAATTAAAAATAGTTATAAAATCTCATAACTATAGGGGCCCAGAGGGCATCTAATCCAACCCATGTCTCAGGTAAAATCACCTCTATAAATCACAATATATCTTCTATCTTGTTGGTCACATGACCAAGAATTAGCCACATAGTAGGCATTTAATATGTACTAGTTGACTGACTCCAGTTATGCATTTGTGAATACACAGAAGGGAAGGATAATGTTGAAGAAGAAAACAAAAACAAAACAAAAAACAAACAACAAAACAAAAAGCAATATCATTAAAAGAAAATATTCTCACTATGTAAGCAAAACATACTGATTTTGAAAAGAGGATGTGTAAAGACAACTTTATCCTTCACTTCTGTATATTTACAAATGCATAACTGGAGTCAGTCAACTAGTACATATTAAATGTCTA
>NW_020943497.1:0-1747 GCF_900497805.2 Vombatus ursinus | reverse complement strand
TGTACTTTACAGGGGTGGGGAACCTGCAGCCTTCTAGGACCTTCTAGGCCCTTGGGTGTGGCCTTTTGACTGAGTCCAAGGTATACTGACCAAACCTTTTTATTAAGGGGATTTGTTCTGTGAAGTTTGGATTCAAAGGGCCACACTTGAGGATCTAGAAGGCCACATGTGGCCTCCAGGCTGCAGGTTACCCAGCCCTGTAAACCTAGCAAAACATTTCCATTGTAAGTGCCTTGAGGGCAGGGATCTTGTTTTACTCATATTTGTGTCTCTCTAGAGGGCTCTGGTAACATACTCTGGTAACATGGAGGCAACGCTTCACAGAGGGAAGAACATTGGCTTTGGAGTCCTAGCATCTGGATTCCAATCCCATGCCTGCTCCTTCCTTTCCACGTGAACTTGAGCAGATAATTGAGTGGTTTGCCATTTCTGAGACTGTTTCCTTCTATGATAAGGGCATTGGGCTGGATGACCTCAAGGGTGTTTACTATCTCTAAATACGTGATTCTATGAAATTCTAAGCATTCTAATGATCTTATAAATATTTATTGAATGGAGTTGAGCCTGTCCCCAGCACATAGGGGTTGCTATGAGAATTATCCTATGAAGGTGAACCAAACAAGAGGCTGCCACCTCCATTCTGGCCTTTGGTGAGGTGAGCTAGGTGTTAGTCTTGGAACCAAAATATCGACATGAATTGTCCAAAGTTAAGGGCACCTAGCTGAGTCTCAGTTTCCTAATATGAAAGAGCTGTTGCAAGAGGTTCTAGTGCAGGGGTGGGGAACCTGTGGCCTTGAGGCCACATGTGGCCCTCTAGGTCCTCGGTCAAAGGGCCACACCTGAGAACCTAGAGGGCCCCATGTGGTCTTGAGGCCATAGGTTCCCCACCCCTGTCTAGTGAGGTGATATATAGGAGGTCCTATATGGAAGTAAGTTATAAATCAGAATGATTATTCTCCTTGACTATCTTCAATGTTTATATTATCCATTTATATTATCCACATTTTACAGATGCACATTTTACACTGTGCCAATAAACAGAGGGCTGGATCTGGAATTAGGAAGAGTTGAATTCAAACCCAGTCTCATTCACTTACCTGTATGATCCTGAGAAAGTCACTTATCCTCTTGCACCTCAGTTTCCTCATTTATAAAATGAGGATAATAATAGTACCTACCTCCCAGAGTTGCTGTGAGGATCAAATGTGATGCCATTTGTAAAGCACTTTGTACATCTACAAGCTCTTTGTAAATGATTCCTACTACGGTTATTATTTTTATGAGAAGTAGGGAAATGGTGTTATTGTATAACTTAGTAGAAAGAGCTCTGGATTTAGAATCCAGAAAGAACTGGGATCCAATCTAACCTTTGGCCCTTTTAGCTTCTAAATCAGAAGCAGGATTTGAACCTCTGTGAGTCTCAGTTTTCTGGTCTATAAATGGGTAGAATACCAAACACATAACCTATCACTGAGGGCTGTTACAGGGATCAAAAGACAATGTATGAAGAAGGCTTCTCAGAACTGAGTCTCTTCACATGTCAGCTAAGATTAGCTCTTCTGCTTGAGGTAAAAGGAAATATTCTTCTCAGATGGAAATTTTCCTTTAATTCTTGGAGTTGAAAAGAGCCAGATTTTTCTGGGAGGAAATTTGATTTTCCCTGCGGATAAGATACCTGAGAAACATTCGGACCCAACTGAAAAGGCAATATATTCTTGTGCTTAAAAATCAGCTCAAGCCCCAAGGT
>NW_020943496.1:0-2049 GCF_900497805.2 Vombatus ursinus | reverse complement strand
TGTTCAGGGACCAGCAAATGATAGAGTTGAAGCTGGAAGGGACCTCAGAGGCTTTCTAATTCAACCTCCTCATTTTACAAATGAGAAAACTCAGGCACAGGGAGGTGAAGAGACCTGTTTATTCTATATCAGGAGTATCAATGGCAAGACTTGAAGCCAGGGCTTTTGACTCCAGACCCAGTGCTAATGCTGTTATTTTTGTTGATTGTTACCTTACATGATGCATATATGTTAGAGTTGACTTAGTTCTGAAAAAAACATTTAGCCATCTGATTCAGATAGTACCTATGATGTATTTTCATCAAAGTTTTCTCAAAATGCATTGATGTTCCAGAGAGCACTATGTTTATTTCTAAGCTGGATGTCAGTAGTTCCATGGAGGAGCACCCACGGAGGATACATGGGGCCAAGGTGTGTACCCCTCATGCTGGAGTGACAGACATGGGCACAGCCTGTTGTGTCTGCTGTGGGTTCTCAATGGTACTCTTCTGATCCTATGGTCACAGACATAGTTCCACTGGGCATGATGTTATACAGCTTGTCATTAAGGAAAAGAAAGGTTTAATAAGGCTTTGAGGTGATAGCCAATGAGTTCTCTTTTGGTCCCAATCAATGCCTGGAATCTATTACCAACCCAATCCTTCCTGCTTCTTCCTTCTGTTCATCCATGCTGTAACCTTCAGATTGACTCTGTGCTTGGTTCTTCTCCTTAAAGGCTTTGAGATCCACCATGAAGACAGAGGTAGCTCCAGCAGAGACCCATTACACCATGTTGGATTTGGTCCACTTACCCATTCTGTGTACAAGAATGCTCTGTTTGTCCTTTGTAGGGTAAGTTCCCAATAACGGGAGAGGAATATGAAATCCTACAGGCATTCCCCCAAAATGTGTCAAGTAGACAGGAGAAAAGAAAGGGCCCAGTTCAAATCTTTTATCTGTCATTCACATATTTGTAGAACCTTAAAGTTGAAAAGCCCTTTGAAGTCCATCTAATTCAACCTTAATACTAAAAATTAACTCATTGGTATTTCCTCACATTAGCCGAACTAAAAGTTATCCAGCTTCTGACTGAAAACCTCTAATGAGAGGGAGTCCACTATTTCTTGGGGGTGATTCATTTACTTTCAGACAGCTCGTATTATTATGAGGTTTTTCTTTTTGTTGTAGTTTCCTTGTTTCAGTAATGTCCAACTCAGTGACCCCATTCAGGGTTTTCTTGGCCAAGATACTGGAGAGGCTTGCCATTTCCTTCTCCAGCTCCTTTTACAGATGAGGAAACTGAGGCTAACAAGGTGAAGTGACTTGCCCAAGGTCACACATCCCATTACTGTCTGAGGCCAGATTTGAACTCAGGTCTTCCTAACTCTAAACCTGGTGCTCTATACAGAACAGAGTGAGCTGCAACATTTATTTGGATAATTGAAGGTTCTTATCACTGTACTATCTTGTTCCAATGCACCAGGTTTGTGATTAATTTGGCAAACGCCTCATCCCATTTTTCCCTCTGCCCAAGTGGTGCATAGTAAAAGCCTATAATAATATCAGTTGTGTTGTTCCCTGCTTTGATTCTCATCCAAATGGTGCTAATCCTCCCCAGCCCAATTTCTGGATTCTATGACTATTACTGAATGACTGTGAAATCTTTGATTAAGTTATAGTCCTCATCTACTCTGTTTTGTCACCAACTTTGTCACTTTAATTTGGGTCCTTAGCTGACAGTTATTTGTGGCTAAAAGGTAAGGGAGTTAATAAAATTAGTTAAATTTCTAAATATACACTTAAGGTTAGTTAATGCTCCTAACATCTACCTTGTCCATACATCCCCATAATAGCTTAGGCTACTACCTCACAAGTGGTTTCACCCTGCACTTCTGGTGCTGGCCTTTGGAGCTGTCCACATTCTCACTCCAGGCTACATTTGCAGACTTGTTTATCATTATTGCCCTTCAGGATCTCAACTACAAATGACTCAATGTTTCATGAATTAGGGAGGACATCTCCCACTCTCTGTCTTTCTATGAGAGGTTCCTCAAGCCTAGAACTCATCCC
>NW_020943495.1:0-4726 GCF_900497805.2 Vombatus ursinus | reverse complement strand
GAAGAATTTACCCTGAGTGTGGTAGCTGACCTTGATGCCATGTTCATACTCACTGAGAGCATTTGACAACATGGTTGAAAACATCGTGCTAAAAAGCATGGTAGCAAGCACACAGCCTTGTTTCTCTCCATTGGTGACTGGGAAAGCACAAGAGCATTGTCCGTTATCCAGAACCCGGACAAGCATGCCGTCATGAAATTGACGTACTATGCTGATGAACTTTGCCAGGCAACCAAATTTTGACAAAATTTTCCATAAGACCTCACAACTAACAGTATCAAAGGCCTTGGTCAGATCTACAAATGTTGTGTACAAACCTCTGTTTTGCTTCTAGCATTTCTTCAGGAGTTGTTGGGCAGCAAACACCAGTGCTGAGAGCTTGGTTAGACGTCACATAAACATGAGTTGCTTAGAGCTTCAGACATGATCATTTTGTTTTCTTTACTGAACTGTTTTTCTATGTTCTACGATTTTGGCCATATTATGGTGTATGTGGATAGACAGGCATCTTTAGGGGCTGTTGTGGGAAGAGTTTGCCTTTTCTTGGGACCTCTCTCAGCCTGGGTTTTCCTCTCTGATATGCCCTTAGGGCCAATGGTTTCTGCTTGGGTTCACTTGATGTCACTGATTCTTAGGCTTCTTATTCAGTCAATGAACGTGGCTGCACCTCAGAAAGGAGTGGCTGAACTTCCAGTCAGTTTAAGACCTCCTCCTTGGCCCCTTTTGTATCATTAGGTCTGGTCTTTCAAAGACCAACTGCCCTGCACTTACTTACCAGGCTGGGTTTGCCTTCTTACATCATGACCTCTGATTCCTTTTTCTCATCTTCTAAACTTTGGACATTTGTGTATTAACCTTCAAAGCCATGGATTTTACTACTGGCTCCTTCCTTGGATTTTGTCTGCTGTGAAGTTATGAGGCTCTCACCTGCTGGTCTTCTTCATTTTAGCTACTCATTATGGCATCCAGTTGGGTGGATAGTCCTCAGCCACTTCCTCCTTCCCCATCCCTTGTAATTAAAACCATTCTTGATAGATTTGCCACATGTATTCTTACAATTCTCTTTTAGTTATCATTTAGTCAATAAACATTTTTAAGGTGCCTACTAAAGTGACAAAGTCCAGAGATACCAAAAAAGGCAAAGACAGTCCCTGCCCTCAAGGAGCTCACAATCTAATGAGAGAGATGATAAGCTAAAAAAAAAAATTTACAAACAAGTTACATATAGAATAAATAGGAAAGAATTAAAAGAGACAAGAACCTGGAATCAAGAGAGATTGTACTTCCACCCTGGTCAGCCATCTGTCATCCCCATGTTTATTTTATTTGTGAATATTATTTTTTCCAATTTCATGTAAATTTTTTGTAACAGTTCCAAATTCTCTCCTTTTCTCCTTTTCCTCCCCTCTTCTTGGGATGGCAAGCAATTAGATAGAGGTAATATGAGTGTAGTCATGCAAAGCGTTTATCAATATTGGTCACACTACTAAAAAAAAAAAACACACGGAGGATTCTGCGACGATGGTGGAGTAGTTCAGAAAATTCCAAACTGTCAAGATTTTCCCCACATAATAGCACCTCAGGGAGAACATAGAGCAGTAAAAATAAATGAGAGTAGGGGAAGAACATTGCTGCTTCTGGGACAATCTGAGAAGATCTGGAGAAAAATCCCAGGATGAGGTTTGGCCCCTTTGAGGAATAAACACTTCCTATTTAGTTCCACTTAAACAACAAGTAGTGAGCCCTGGGGTTAGCTGGGTTGCGAGACCATTTTGGTCCCAGCCACAGGAACTTTTACACCCAATGTAAAGGACAGTGAGGGGAGTTGGGTGTCTGAGTTGGGGAACATCAAGGAAACATCTGCTGACAAGGAACACCAGACCAGCCGTGCTATGGAGAAGCAGTCAGGAGCAAGAAGGAACCAACACATGCCTGCTGAGTGCAGAAGCAGTGGGGCAGGGATGGTGTTGGCTATGGGCACTTACACGAGCTTGGAGCTCTTGTTTTCAGTTCCAGGCCAGAGGGGAGAACTGAAAATATGGAGCAAGAGACAACCTCTCTCATACCCCAAGATTAGAAGTGATTACAAAAACCAAGCTGCTACCAAAAAAAAAAAAATGAACAGACAAAGGAGAAAGAATCTAACCACGCAGAGTCACTATGGGAATAGAAATATTATGAGCAAGAAGGAAAAAACAATTTAAATATGGTGGTGCCATAATTAGAATCTCATGAGACCTAGCAGCAGTGATACTAAAAGACTGCAGGTCAGGTCTTGGAACACTATATATCAGTGTATATATATATATATATATATATATATATATATATATTCACACACATACATATATCTATATCTATCTCTATGTATCTATGTATCTATCTATCATGTTCACATGCCATATTTTGTGCAGGCCTCTTTTACATCCTCTAATTACATTTTTTGCAGGTTTCCTGAAATCCTTTGGTGGGCTGTATGTTGTGCAGGCTTGCCATAAAATGAAGAGAAAAAGAACTGGAGTTCCAGTCAAAAATATGGGACCCAGCAAAGCTAAGCATAATCCTGAATGGAAAAAAATGGACATTTAATGAATTGTCAGATTTTCAGGATTTTGTTTAAAAATAAAAACACCCTGAATTTAATAGAAGATTTGACATAGAAGAGCAAAAAGAAATATAAGGAGAATAACAAGGACTAATTACAAGGGACTCAATAAGGACAGGCTCTTAACTTTTATGTACATTAAATGTAAAACACATTTCTAAGATTGTTATTAGTAATTGGGTAGTTTGCAAGAAAGATTGGGGTAGATCTGAGTTTGATATGATTTTTTAAAGTAAAACCATTTTGGAACAGCTAAAAAGAGGAATTATCTTAAGCAAATGAGATGCCCTAGGAAGAATCAACACAGAGGAATTAGAAGGAGGAGGAGGGCTGGTAGTTCTAGAAACCTACTTTCATGAGGAATGGGTTGAAAAGGGAACAATACATATATATCTAGAAGAATATAAAAGTCTTCTCAATTCAGAAGAAACAAAATGCTAAGGAGATAGAGAGTGGGGAGAAGTTAAGGGAGGGATCTTTACAGGTGAAGGTGAGGGAATAGGTGTAAGGAGGGAACAGAAGGGTATTTAGATGAATGGGAATGGGAGGATAACAGAGGGATCCTTGAAGGGGGAATAGCTTAAGTAATAGGACAGCAAGGAAGCATGTAGAAGTAAAGTAGAGTAGTCAGGAGGGATGGGGAATAAGATAAGCATAAAGGAAATGAAGATCAGGAGTAGAATTTGTTAGGGGAAAAGGAGCAAAGTAAAGGCTAAAATAGATTTAATCAAAAGAGAAAAATGGGGAAACTACACTATGTGTCAGCCATTTTTATTAATGTTGTTTTGGACAATTGAAGACAACTAGATAGTATAAGGTGGGAATATTGCTGTGATGTAGGAAATGATGAGTTGGTGGACTTGGAAAAATATGGGAAGACTTGAACTTCTAAAGGAAGAGGTTATCCACCCTCAGAGAAACAGGGGCTAAATATAGTACAGTCTTACATAGATGCATATGAATGTTTATTTCTATACATGTCTGTGACCATTGATATCTAAGTATATGTATGTGTAAATAAGTATATGTATGAGTAGATGCATATATATGTACATATGTAGATTTTTGTATGCATGTTTACATATATGTATGTGTATATATGTGCACATATGTGTATATGTCTATCTGCATATATATAGACATATATACATACATATACATCATTAATTGAAGTCTTTGGCAGGGTCAGAGGAAATAAAACAGAGAAAAAGGGCACACCAGAGAACAAAAGAAAACTTACAAGAAAGCAAAGATGGACAACTCTCACCACAATGCATAATATTTACTATATAGACTTTCTTAAAATGGAAACATATTGCTGTATATTTTGCATCTTCTCTCACATTCTGCTGTGCACATGGCAATGATTTTTTTCTTTTCTTATCTTGTATTATTTTAGTTTTAAAATTTAAGTTTGTTTCTTGTTTCTTTTCTTCTTTTACATATGTTTAAAATTTACAAATTTAAAAATTAAAAAACACACACACCAAAAAAACCTCCACCATAATGAAGCCAGACACACAAAGTAAAGAAAATGAAAAATAGTATGCTTTAATCTGTGTTCAGATTACATCAGTTCTTTCTTTGGCAGTAGATATCATTTATTATCATGAGTCCTTGGGAATTTTCATTGATAATTGTATTGCTGAGAAAAACTGTCATTCACAGTTAATCATCACACAATCTTGCTTTTACTGTGTACAATGTTCTCCTGGTTCTGCTCACTTCACTCCCCATCAGCTCACATAAGTCTTTCCAGGTTTTTCTGACAATATCCTGCTTGTCATTTCGTATAGCACAATAATATTCCATCACAATGCTAGATCACAACTTGTTCAGCCATTCCCCAATTGATGGGCATTCTCTCACTTCCCAAGTTTCTGCCCCCACAAAAAAGAGCAGCTGTAAATATTTTTGTACATAGTGTTCCTCGTCATTTTTTCAAAAAAATCTTTCTAGGATACAAATCTAGTAGTGCTATTGCTGTGTCAAAGGATTTGCACAGATTTCTAGCTCTTTGGCCATAGTTTGAAATTGCTCTCCAGAATATTTGGATCAGTTCACAATTCCACCAAGAGTGCATTAGTGTCCCACTTTTCCCACATCCAGTCCAACATTTAT
>NW_020943494.1:0-1392 GCF_900497805.2 Vombatus ursinus | reverse complement strand
TGAATATTTTAATAAACTCACCATTTTCCTTATTCAGAGAGATGTTTATATCTTTTTCCATCCTGTGTACACAATTTTTTTCACAGACCTTCTTTGAAATGGAAGTAAAAATATTTAAATAGAAATTCTAATAGTAAAATTAGATGACAAAAGGACCTATTTTATAATGATTCTGTATTATCTCTTGAATGGCCCTTGAAAAGTAGTCAAGTTCATTTTGAGACAGTCAGGATTTTTCACTCCAAAATAAGTTTGTGTCACTTTTTCTACCTATATCATACATTTCTCTATTTCTAGGTTTCCTTGACATTTGAGAAATTAAATGTGTGTGTATGTAGGTGTGTGTGTGTGTATTATATACATATATGTGTATATGTATATATGTGTGTGTGTATATACATATATATGTGTGTATATATACATATATATATATATATATATAATTAGTCCAGATTTTGAGAAATCTAGTCAAATGGACAATGTAGAGATAGCCTAAGAAGTACTCCTTACTATGAAAAAAGAGAAAAAAATAAAAAGCACAGCAACCAATGACAAGATTTTTTTCTGCTGTCAAGTATCACTCCATCATGGAGTGGGGATAGCTTTAGACTTTTAGAGGCATGCAGAATGGATAGATAGAGATGTAAGTGATGTCAGAAAATGTCCACCATGTCTGACACCCTCATTGGATTCCTGAGATAACTGAGGCAGAGAAGTTAAGGGACTCCCACAGAATCACAGAGGAAGTAAATAAGGGTCCACTTGAGTCCCAAAGAACAGTGAGCATTGTTCCTGACTCTAACATGTATATTTGCTGTTTGAAATAATTTTTCTGTTGAATAAGTTTCTGAAACTCTGTATACCATAGGCATCTATCAGTATCATTTGGTGAGAAGAAGCCTATACTGCATTTGTAAAAGGAGTTTCCTGATCTGGGAGTTCCTTATATTGATGCAGTCACATGACCCACCCAAATCCATTATCTTTTTTTTTTCTGACACCTTCTCTTAAACCTATCTTTGTTTCCTCTTTCCCTGCCTGAGGAGCCCTTCCTTTTTCTCAGGAGTGCTTGGGCAGAAACTACTTTCTACTCCTTTCCACCATCCCTATTTGGTGTCTCCCTGGCTATATCACAGGTAGGAAACCAGACAGAGTTGCCCAAGCAAAAGTTTGTTCTTCCCCGTAAACCTTTTGATCCTTCTCTGTTATGAATCTAACACCACTTTTCTGAGCTGCAGTGATGAATGGAACGACCACATGAATCAAGAGAGCTTGGTGGAACATTGATCAAGGTGCTCCCAGGACCATCATCCATTCACTCACTTCTCCTTCCTTACCCTGAAAAAGAAGAATCCCATTTATTGCACTGCAGATTCCTTTCCTTGGTTTTGG
>NW_020943493.1:2210-4242 GCF_900497805.2 Vombatus ursinus | reverse complement strand
TTCTCTGCCATCCCACTCCCACGTGGCACAGCCCCTGCCTCAGGAGCACATGCTCTGGCTACTTCCCCGTATCCTGTTCCTACCCCAGGTCACCACAATTCCACATGGCACAGCCCCCTGCCTCGGGAGTGTGAGCCCCGGTTACTTCCTAATATCTTGTCCCTGCCCCATCTTGCCACAACCCCCTCATGGCACATAGCCAACATCAGACAATCCCTCACACCAAGACCCACTAAGTATTCCCTGGCCTTCCTATCAAAATGACCCCTTGCTTGAGACCTACAAAATATTTCCACGTAAGAAGTCATTTTGGAAGAGTTGTCACCTTGTGTAGTGGCTAGATTCTTCTTCACCACATCTCATCAGTTAAAATTACCACAAGTCCATAAGAACTTTCAGTTTAAAACAGACCTAAAATTTCACCTCTCTGCTTTTATTAGAAACAAGACGTCTCCCGACAATATCACTTCACATTTTCTGGGGAAAAGCATGTCTGCTAAATTAAGTGGGAAAGAGGACCTGAGCTACTGGGGCAATGTATGTGGAACGCTTATTGGATGTTTTTTCATGTAGATCATTCAATGTTCTTTGAACATCTCATGTTACCCATCAAGGATCACACAGATTCCTCCCAATCTCTTTTTGTTTTTAATTTTTTTATTCATCAATTTATTTTTAGTTTTCAACAATCACTTCCATAAGCTTTCGAGTTTTAAATTTTCTCCCTATCCCTCTTTGCCTCCCTCCCCAAGGTGGTGTGCAATCTGATATTGACTCTACATATACTTTCCCACTGAATACATGTCTCACATCAGTCATGTTGTAAAGAAAAATTAGAACCAATAGGAGGAACCACAAGAAAGAAGAAACATATGTCCCAATTAAAATTTCAGGCATTGAAGAGAAGTCAGACACCATGTCAATTGAAAAGAGTCAGCTGATACAAGAGGAAACTGAAGAAGGTTGAGGCTAAGCACTGCACTTTGAGAGAAGGAATCAACTTTGAAAGAAGCCTATAAGCAGTTAGAAGGAATCATCAGTAGACAGATGTGGCTCTAGATAGCTTTGTCCCAGAACTGATCCCTCATTTTAACCAGGGAAAAACAAAACATTGAAACCTAATCTGAATTCTCCATGCTCAGAATCTCAGAAAACAATGCACAAGAAAAACTAAGAGAAGAATGTGGGGGAACAGAAGGTGAAAAGTAGCATCAGGAAGTGTGTAGCACTTCAGTAGGAATTCAGATGCTCTATCTTTCCCTAAAAAAAGTACTCTTGGGGCTATGGAAGAATGTACAGTAATTTACAGTTAAAAGTGATCAAATTGTGAGAATCTTCTCTATGAGCCCCTGTGACTGTAGGTGTAATAGAGTTTATAGGAGACATGGACTAGAGAGAAAATAGATGCCAAAGTTCCACAACCCTGTAAGGAGTGTTGAATAGACTCCCTTGACCATCTGCAGCTCACTGAATCTGACCTTTGGAATCTTCCACATGGTGCACACTGAATCTATGTTATAAAACTCATCTTAGGTGAGAAGTATATGCCATCTCAAGGGGGAAATAAATGTCTGGGAATGTAAGTGGGGCTCAAAAACTGAAATCCTCTTTGATCAGGATTGAAGATGGGGCAAAATGATACACTCACAAGTCAATAAACATAATAAAGAAGGCGGTATAGTTTGCCCTCTTAGAAAGCTATGCAATAATGATAGGATGACACCAAACTTCTTTCCATTCAGCCTCCCTCATTTCCATCTGAAATACCATTTCCATACCATTTGTTCAGGGTATGACAACTCATACCTCATACTTTGGGGCACCTACCATCTTTGAGAGGCATGGAGCCTAAATGTGATTTTTATTATTCTTGAACTAGGAGAACCAATCAGGTTTTAGGGAGGAAAGAAGCTCCATTTGGAAAGTTGATTGGGAAAGGGAGACCAATCTAGATATGAAAAATCAATTATTATGATGCTTAAAATGTATACTAAGCAACTACTTTTCAAAACTGATATAAAAGGACTACATC
>NW_020943493.1:0-2200 GCF_900497805.2 Vombatus ursinus | reverse complement strand
ATTGGAGAAGATCTGAAGAAAAATCCCAGGATGAGATTTCCTTCCTGTGAAGAGCAAAAACCTCCAGCCTAGGTTCACTTTAACAAGTGGCAAGTTACTTAACACGCAACAAGCCCTGGGGTGAGTTGGTTTGGGAGGTTACCTTGGTCCCAGCCACAGGAACTTTTACCCCAGGCTCAGTGAGAGGAGTTGGGTGTCTCATGTGGGGAAGATCGAGAGAACCTCTGTTGGTGGAGAAAGCCAGACCCAGTTGTGCTGTGGAGACACAGTGGGGGTGAGAAGGAGCCAGCACACACCTGGTAATGCAAAAGTAGTGGGGTGGGATACCACCGGCTTTGGGCACTTACATGAGATTGGAGGTCTTGGTTTGAGTTCAAGGTCAGAAGGGAGAACTGAAGAGGATTAGAGGCCAGAGGCACCATCCCGCAAACCCCAGAACTAGAGGGTGATTATAAAAATTAAACTATTATCAAAAAAAAATGCACAGGCGAAGGAGAAAGAATCCAACCATAGAGAGCTACTATGGGAAGAGAGAAGATTGGGGTGCATCTTCAGAGGAGGATAATGAAGGAAAGAAACCCTCTTCTACCCCAAAGAGTAATGTCAAACAATCACTTGTCCCAAAAGAATTCATTGAAGAACTTTGAAAAGATTTTAAAAATCAAATGACAAAGATTGAGGAAAAACTGGAAAGAAAAATAAGAATAATACAAGAAAAACAAGAAGATTATGAAAAGGAATTCAACCAATTATAAAAGATCCAGAATTTTTAGGAAGAAAATTACTCCTTGAAAATCAGAATTGTACAAGGAGAAGCCAGTGAAGTTATAAGAGATGAAGAATTGAAAAAAACAAAATAGAAAGAATGAAAAAATAGAAATTTATGTGAAGCATCTCACAAGAAAAACAATGGATCTAAAGAACAGATTAAAAAGAGATAACTTAAGAATAATTGGACTGCCTGAAAGTTGTGACAAAAAAAAGAATATTGATATAACAATACAATAAATAATTAAAGACAACTGTTCTCAAACATTAGAACAAGAGGGGACAGTAGAAATAGAAAAATCCACTGATCACTAACTGAAAGAGATCCTATGAGGAAAACTCACAGGAATATTATAATCAAATTCCAACATCCCCAGATCAAGGACAAAATATTATGACCAACAAGAAAAAAATGTATATATGGTGGTGCCACAATTAGAGTCACACAAGACCTAGAAGTGGTGATACCAAAAGACTGCAGATCTTGGAACACTGTATATTGAAGAGCAAAAGAACTGGGCTTCTGGCCAAAAATATCACACCCAGCAAAGGTAAGCATAACTCTAAATGAAAAAAAAGGACATTTGATCAATTGTCAGACTGTCAGGTCTTTGTAAAAAAAATAAAAACAAAAAACAAAATCCTGAACTCAATAGAAGATTTAACATACAAGAGCCAATGACCAATTACAAGGGAATAAATAAGGATAGAATGTTTAGCTCTTATGTATGAAAAAATATAAAATCTTTTTCTAAGATTGTTACTAATAATTAGGTGACATAAGGAAGATTGGGATAGATCTGAGTATGATATGACTTCAAAAAGTAAAGCAATTCAAGTACAGTCTCAAAAGTAATTATCTTTTAAAAATGAGATGTGAAGGTTTTGCTGCTCATGGAATATATTACCATATTTTTCTTCAGAAATTATAAAATAAGATTGGTCTTGAGAAGGAAAGTTTTTCAGGGTCTAGATATCTGGATTATGTCTATGCAGATAGGACACACTCTGAAGTATGAAAATAAAAATAACAATTATTGGCAGAAAGACAAGTCATTGGTGTGAGGATTTCATAGCATGAGGTGCACTGTGCAAAACACCAAGAAATTTCTGAAGAAGCTTTGAAATCTGTTTTGACTTTCACTTTCTAGAATTCTAAAAAAGAACCTTTCACATGAGATATACAGTGTTGATCTTTGTGAAGAATGGATGCTTAGGCATTGTTTTCTAGATGTTGTCTCACCAGCTGACCTCAGAGAGAAGATTTTGGTATCCCCACTCTGATGAACTTCATAATCCATTGGCTGTCGAAGAAACAGTGGATCAGGAAGACTAAAAATGATCCAGAAGGGGCACAGGAGAAAAAAATTATCTTGAGATCACAACAATAGTTTTGAATCATTGTAAAATAACAGTCTTTCTGGAAGCATTC
>NW_020943492.1:0-1058 GCF_900497805.2 Vombatus ursinus | reverse complement strand
GCAAATATTATTTCTGGAAATTTTTTTTTTACTTGAGCTTTCTCAATTCTACTTTAACCTTTCCCAGTGACCAATATGTTTCTCCAATGAGCTAGTCTTTAGATTGTTTGAGAAGGTTGGAGCGTGTGAAGAAGAGAAAAAAGAACAGCCTTATGACAGTTTATCATAAGTTTCATTTTTTAAGAAAGTAATGACATTTGATTTTTGTAGTTGAAATTAACTAGTGTTTAGATACATTAATCAAAATATTCTCTCACCGTCAGGAAAATTACACATAAACTACAATACCACTATGGAGCAACATATTTCTACATTGACCTACATATGGTCTAAATTAGCACCTGTACATTTCAGTTATTAAATGAAAAACAGCTCTTTTTTTGATCCACAGAGTTTTTGTATAAAAGAATCTATCAAAAAATATTATGTCTTCCCTTATCAAATGTGTGTGGTATGACACCATGAGGTAATGTAACATAACACTTCAGTACAACTGGCATAATTTCAGTTCCCAAGAACTGGGTCCCATTACCCTTCTTGTTTTTAAAGCAGACAATATGTACTAAGTATCTAATGGAGAAGTCTTGAATTTTTACCTTGGGGAACTCAAACCTAATCTGAGAACTGGAAACTTAAATTTAATAACAGCCTGAAAATGGATGAGTTGAGTAATAATTTGCTAGGATAAATTATAAAACTCCAGAGGAATTTTAATGGCAAAGATTCAAGTGCTTCTTATATCTAAAATGTGCAAAGACCAACATAGAAGTATGAACATGTCTCTCTGAATGACTCAGAAGGGGCAATGAGATCTGACTAGATTCAAAATGGGTCACAATTTGGGGGCTTTATATAGTCCAGCAATGGAGAAGATTCAGCAATTTGAGAGTTGGAGACAGCCAACGAGGATAAGCAGTCACAGAGACAATTCAGCTCTTCGAGGGCATTCCTCTCCTCTTCTTCCTCCCTTCCCCACCCCACTCCCTTCACGATCAACCCTGATATCCGCAAAGTAACTTACCTAGCAGATGTACAACTAGCACTGAGAGTTGGTTCTA
>NW_020943491.1:0-2334 GCF_900497805.2 Vombatus ursinus | reverse complement strand
AACTGAAAGTTTAGAAATTGTTCTTTCCCTTATTTGACATTAGGGGGGAGCTCTTGTAATAAAGGAAAATATATATCTTAGAAAATTAGCAGACAAATACAAAACTGTGGCTCATAACAATGATGGTGATGATGATGATGACAGTAATAATAATAATAACCATAAGCTATAATATGTAAAAGTTTCCAATTAAATTATTTGGAGATTGAACAAAATGAGCAAACCACTTCACGTTTCTGGATGTCAGTTTTCTCACGTTCTTTCACCTTCCCCCCCACCCCAAGTCCTCTACAGTTTCAAATCCTATGATCCTCTGGAATTAAATGGCATCTGCCTAGTAACCAAAATAATAAGAAATCTTTATGGTTGACCACTGTGGCTTAATATCACTGCAAAAATTTTATTGGATGTTATAAAATTTTCCTCAGATTTTAAAATAAATTTTCATGGTCCTTATACCCCATAAATCTATCTGGGTAGATACATTCACTTGTAGGTAAAGTTAAGTCAAGCAGCATTTATTAAGTGCCAACTATGTGTCAGTCACTAAGCATGGGGGATTCAAAGAAAGGCACAAGACAGTCCCCTGCCCTCAAGGAACTCCCATTCTAATGGGGAAGGCAACAAGCAAACAACTATGTATACACAAGAAAAATGTTTAATTTTGTTTCTCAGAAAGGAGGAAAAGACCCTTTGCTAATAGTCATGGTAGCACTGTTTTTGGGGGACCATTAATAATGTGTGCTAGATTTAGTAGGGAAGAATATTGCTCTTGTTACGCATTTGAGTGACTGTAGTGGGGTGGTGTTTTTTAGGTCTATCCATAAGGCTGGTGGTAAAGGCTCACACACATAGGCTGCAATTTCTCTTTTCAGTCTCCTTTTGACCCACCCCTTGAAGCAGTTTCCTCTCCCAACCATATTCAGTACTTCCAAAGGGGAGCTGACCTGGTTCATATTGACCATGCAAGCCTGCTGGGGAAAGAGAAGAAGACTCTTCAGAGAGAGGTGTGTGAATTATTTAAATACAGAGTTTTCAGGGGAAATTCTTGCTCAGTAAATGTGAAAGAAAAACATGCTGATGAATGGCTTTCCCACAATTTATTAACCATTTTTTTACTATGCTGCTGGCAGTGTACTTTCCTACCATTGTTTCCATAAGATCCAAATCTCTCTTTCTCCTGGAGAAGATTTGCATTTCAGGCTGATACTGGAGAATGAGCAAACTGCTTCTTGGCAGGCATGAACCAAATAAAAACAACTGAGAATTACATAGGGCTTTAATTTTTTAGGGTATCCCCAAAGCTATTAAAATTTAAAACTGCCCTAAGACTTTTGGGACACTCTGTATGGCACACTATGTGGCTCTACTACTACTTTGTAAGATAGGCACTATAACCCCATTTGACAGATTAGGAAACTGAGTCTCAGAGAGGTTTAAGTGACTTGGTCACAATCTCACAACTGGTGTCTGTTAGAGGTGTCAACTGAACTCAACTTTCTGACTCCATACACAGCACTCATCAATCGTAACAGGCTGCCTCTCCTCACTGAGCAAAGTAACCAATGAATGTGAGAAGATTAGATGGGCTCTTCCCTCCACTTCCCCCTGGAATGGATGAACTCTCATTTTCAAATTTCAGCAGTATATCAAACATCTGCTTGCATCAGTGAATGCTTATATTAGGTGAAACATTAATATTAGCAGATGGAAAAACAAAAACAAAAACTTCTGTAGGAAATATTATGCCTCTTGCTCCCTGTTGTATAAAGATAGGGGCTGTTGATGGAAATTAATTAATGCACCTCAATTTACAAAAGGCTATCTAATACCTGGGCATGAACTCCAAGGAGATCAAAGTCAGGAAGAGCAGCTAGGTGGCTCAGCAGATAGAGTGCCATGCCTAGAATCAGGAAGATTCATCTTCCCGAGTTCAAATCTGGCCTCAAACATGTTATCTGTGTGACCCTGGGCAAGTCACTTCACCTTGTTTGCCTCAGTTTCTTCATCTGTAAAATGAACTGGAGAAGGAAATAGCAAACCACTCCGATATCTTTTCCAGGAAAATCCCAAATGGGGTCATGAAGAGTCAGACATGACTGATAGCTGTTTTTTACTGTTGTTGTTTGTCCTTCATTTCTTGAAGATGACCAATGACATTAAGAGGGTGATGTCTTGACTTTCAAGTGAATTGGATTTAAATGAGGCAGAGCTGTGCAAAGTCATTGGCCTCACTGTCTTCCAGAATCTTCAGAGTCTAGGGGCAAGACATATATCAGAACGACAGGAAAGTCCCTCCATGCAGTGGAAGATGTTGGCTTTTTTAAGCTAAGG
>NW_020943490.1:0-2777 GCF_900497805.2 Vombatus ursinus | reverse complement strand
TACATATTTTTGTATGTATAAGTCCATTTCCTTTTTTAAATGTCTTTTGGAATAAAGATCTAGCAGTGGTATTGCTAGGTCAAAGGATATGCATGGTGTTATAGCCCTTTGGGCAAAGTTCCAAATTGCTTTACAGAATGGTTGAATCTGTTCACAGCTCCACCAACAGTGTATTAATGTCTTAAATTTCCCACATCCCCTCCAGAATTTGTCATTTTCTGTCCTATTACCCAATCTAATATGTTAGGTAGTACCTCCCAGTTTTTAAATTTGCATTTCTCCAATCAATAATGATTTACAACATTTTTTCATATGGTTATAGATAGCTTTGATTACTTCATCTGAAAACTGACTGGTCATATCATTTGATCATTTCTCTGGTGGGGAATGGTGTGAAATCTTGTATATTATTCCCTCCTTGAGTTAATTCTGATGAGAATAAGGTTCATTTACCACTCCCCCCACTTCCCCTCTCTTCCCCTCCACTGTAAAATTTTTTCCTGCTTCTTTTATGTGAGGTAATTCACCCCATTCTGTCTCTCCCTTTATCTTTCTTCTAGTACATTCCTCTCTCACCCCTTAATTTTATTTTTAGATATCATCCCTTCATATTCAACTCATACCTGTGTCCTCTATCTGTGTATACTCCTTTTAACTAACTTTGTAATGTGAAAGGTCTTATGAGTTACAAATATCATCTTCCCATGTAGGAATGTAAACAATTGAATCTTATTAAGTCCCTTATGATTTCCCTTTCCTGTTTACCTTTTCATGCTTCTCTTGAGTCTTGTATTTGGAAGTCAAAGTTTTGATTCAGTTCTGGTCTTTTCATCTATAATGCTTCAAAGTCTTCTATCTCCTTGACTGTCCGTTTTTTCCTTTTCTCCATTTTCCATTTCTCCAGCTTTGCTCAACAACACAAGCGGAGGGGTGGAGATAGTGGATGGTTGGAGTGATCCAAGATTTAGTTAGGATTACAACATAATGATATTCTGATTGAGGAGAACAGCTTGAAGTAATTGTGGTAATGGGGGTGAAAAGGGGGACACAGCCTGCAGAGATAATGAAGGGGCTGAAATGGCAGGATTTAATAACTGATTGGACATGGAAGTGATGGAGAATGAAGAGGCAGCCCAGCTGTGCAGTGAATACAACACTGCAAATGGAGTCAGGAACACCTGAGTGTAACCCTGCCTCAGATACCTGCTAGCTATGCATCCCTGGGAAAGTCATTTAACTGCTTTGTGACTCAGTTTCCTCATCTATAAATTGAGGCCTCTCATGTCCTAAGCCATGATTCACCTCACAACAGCCTGGACTCACTCTCCCATATTATCTATCCTGTTCTCTTAACTTGATTGCTGTCTTGCCAAGCCTTTCCCCCCTACTCTGGGATAAACTCAGGACCAGCACAATGCTTGGCACATAGTAAGCACCCAAAAAATACTTGTGCTTTCTCTCTCTCTGTCTCTTTCTTTCTATGTGTGTGTCTCTCCCTCTCTCTTCCTTCATTCTTCTATCCCAATGCCTCTCTCCCCACTCCATCTCTCCAGCTCCCTCTCTTTCCTTTCCTCTCTTGCTCCCCCCCCCCTTGACACCTTGGAAAGTCTTCATGGAAAATATGGTTGTGGTACACTGCCCTTTTTACCTGGACGGACTGAGGCACACAGTATATGGGGGTGGATCTCTTCTTTAGGAAGTTTGTGGAACCAGGGAGTGCAGTTGCCAAGGTATGAACCAGTGAGGCCCTTTCCCCTCAGGGAAACTCTCCAGTCATCCCTTGGATGACAACCTTATTCCACTTTTCATCAGGGCCTGTACTGGGGGAAAAATTCAAAGTATACACTCACACATATGAATATGTAAACAATCATAATTATTATTCTTTTGCAAATTATCTCATCCTCTGGTGGAGCCTGGAGAAAAGTATAGTGATGGAAAACTGCTGGGGCAACTAGGTGGCACAGTGGATAGAGCACCGGCCCTGGAGTCAGGAGGACCTGAGTTCAAATCTGACCTCAAACACATAACACTTACTAGCTGTGAGACCCTGGGCAAGTCACTTAACCCCAATTGCCTCACTTAAAAAAAACTGCTAAAGTGAAGAATAATGAAGTCTGTATGACAAAGAAAATACAAACATCAAACCAGGAGGTGCTGGCAAAATCACCAAAGCAGGTGATATATTCAGAAGGAAATGAGAATGTATGGTGGCTAGGGTCGGTTTTATCAGAAAATTCTGTGAGTGAAGAGAAAACTAGTCTAGGAGACAGGAAGGTGGCTGGGAAAGGCTGATGGAGGATGGTGTGGGGGAGAGCAGGGCCTGTGGTTTGGGCAACAGTCTGACTGCTCTGCATGATTCCATAAGGAGTGGTATCCTGGCCAGGACACTGAGCCCCCAGCAGCTCTGGGAGAACCTAAGTACCCACATAAGGATTGGGCATGGGAGAGTGGTATCAAGAATGCCCCTTGGCATGAACATTTCACCTGTGGCGGGCATATGGGTAGTAGTGGCTCTGTGGACCATACTGTGTCTGACTTTAACTTTTATAGACAGCCACCCAGGGCAGAAGGAGAAACTGGCTCAGAGAGGGAAGTGAATTGTCCTTGGACACACAGGTGCTAAGTGTCAGAGGCAGTTCCAGAACTCTCTTTACCAAAGAATCACACAACGTGAGAGCTGGAAGGGACATAAGAGGCCATTGAGTCCAACCCTCTTCCTAAGAGGAATTCCCACCATAACATACCTGAGAAGTGGTTATGCAGCCTCTGATTGA
>NW_020943489.1:0-7337 GCF_900497805.2 Vombatus ursinus | reverse complement strand
TGAAGGAATAAAGATAGGTATAGAGGAGATTAAACTATCCCTGTCTACTGATGATATGATGGTTCAATTGTAAAAGACCAAGTAATTTGTAAAGATACTAATTGAGACAATTAATAGCAAGCAAAATTGTAGGCTACAAAATAAATCCTTACAAATCACTAACAATTCAATATTATAATAACAATACAAAACAAGTAATAATAGAAAGGGAATTCCCATTCCAAATAACTACAAAATGCATAAAATATCTGGTATTCAACTTATCAAAATACAAAAAATGAGTTGTATAGATTCAATTGCAAAACACTTCTAAAAAAAGAAAAGGGAATAATCTAAATACCTGGAGGAATAATCAGTCCTCATGGCTAGGCCATGCCAGTGTCATAAAAATGACAATACTACTAAAATTAAATTATACTTTTAATAACAATCAAATTACCAAAAGAATGATTTACAAAGGTGGATAAAAGAATACAATTTCAAAAAATAAAATAACTACAATGTCAAGGGAAATCATGAAAAGAAGGACGGACAAAGGTGTAAAAGAATTTTCAGACCTGAAACAATGTTTGTTATCAAAAATACCTTATATTGGTTTTAATAAAGGAGAGAGATCAATGAAGAGATGAGACAAAGGACATTCAGAAAGAACTATAGATAAAGTGGAAAATATAGATTACCTGGGTGAAACCTACCTACTTGATTAAAAACTGCAGGGAACACTGGACAACAGTCTGGCAGAAATTATGCAAAAACTGACACACTACTCTCCACAATATGTTCTAAACTGAATCATGAACTTAATGTTAAAGATCATACAATAAAAATTGTAGAAGAAAAACTGATCATATACCTCTTATAAGTTATAGGAAAGAGATGTATTCTTAACCAAACAAGAGTTGGAGGAAATTACAAAAGACAAAGTAAACAACTGTGATTGCTTGAAATTGCAAAGTTTCTGTCTAAAAAATCATTAATGAATCTAGGATAAGAAGGGTAGTGGTTTAATGGGAAAAAATCGTTACATCAAATTTCTCTGATAAGGGTTAGGTATTCAAGATATATGCATAATTATACATAGTATTATATATTGTATTAAATATTTCATATGTATATACTTTTTATGTAAATATATAAACAATTTTTATAATAATATATAAATAAACATAGTGTTATGTATTATATTATATATTTCATATGTATATACTTTTTAGCTATCATGAATACCTAACCCTTATTGGAAAAATTTGACAATGTGTAATTATGCATATAGTTTTATATATACATAAATATATATATACACATATGTAACTAATAACTATTCCCCAATAGATTAGGGAATTGGACCAAAACAGTTCTCAAAAGAACTGCCAATTATTTACAACCACATTAAAAAATGCCTCAAATCACTAATCACACAAAAAATGCAAATTAACCTAACTTTAGACTTCAAGTTATACCATGCTAATTGGCAAAAATGACAAAAATTACAGTAACTTGTAAGGATTGTCAGAAGATAGGCAGAGTAATGCATTGCTGGTGGAGCTGTGTTATGGTATATTTATTTTGGAAAGAAATTTGGAATTACGAAAATAAAGTGACTAAAATGTCCACACCCTTTGAAGCAGAGACTCTGTAATTAGGCTTTTACTCCAAGGAAGCCCTCACTAAGAAAAAATTCCCCATATACTCCCAAATGTTTATAGTAGCACTTTGAGACAGCTAAGAACTGGAAACCAAACAGATGACAATTGATTAAGAAATGGCCAAATAAATTCTTGTGCATGAATGTAATGGAATACTACTGCTCTGTAAGAAATAATAGGTCTGATGAATGCAGAGAAGCATTGGAAAGGTCTTCATGAATTGCTGTGAAGTAAGCAGAGCAAAAAAAAAAAACACAAAGCAATACACATAATAACAACAACAATGGAAATGGAAAGAATGAAACACCAAAAAACCAAAAGTAAATGTAACAGAATTATAAAGATCAGGCAGGACAAATTGGAATGAAGAGACATGAGAAGATACTCTCAACCTAGCTCTCGGTGGAGGTGGGAGGTCCACAAGTATTACACATTGCACGTGTTTTTGGACTTTCTCAATAGTAAGTTATGCTGACACTATTTGTCATATAAGATAGGGAGAGATACACGGGGTTTCATAGTGACAGAAGAAAACAGCAATAAAAAAATACTGAAAAAAAATACAAATTCATTCTCATAGGATAAAGACTGACCATGAATAAAACTTAATGAGAGGTGGTTTTGCATGATGGAGAGAAAGATAACCTTAAATTCAGGCAGACTTGAGTTCATATCCTAACTGTGAAATACTGGCTCTATGACCTGGGATAGGTAGCTTAACCTCTCTGTGCCTCAGGCAACTCTGAGACTTTCAGTGGCAGAGAAGGTGTTGACCTACGTGGTTTGTGGTTTCCTGTTACCACTAAAAGGAAATCTCAGGTCTGAAATGAACAGGCCAAAGATTTGAAAGAATATAGTTTTTAATTATTAATTACATTAACATTTATAATCTATACCTCTAACTTTGCCTCTCCCCCTCTCCACTTAGCCAAACTAAAATGAAAACTCTCCTTAAAAACATGCATAGTTCAGAAAACTAATCCCCCTCTTAACTATATCTGAAAATGCATGTCTCTTTCCACATTTAATTTAATCGCATTTCTCACAAGTGCTATCATTCAACCTCAGTGTTACAGACTTTCAGACTTGTGGTTTATCCTGACCTTAATCACTGTTCTAACACCATATAAATGAGAGCTATTATTATTATCATTGGTGCTGTTGCTATTTATTACTGCTGCTGCTGCTGCTGCAGCTACTTCTACTTATCTGCCAGTTGGTCTAATTGAAATAAGCCCTTCCTGCAAATACAAAGTTAGTCTAGAAAAAAACAGCCTCCATTCAGGGGCTTGTTCTGACTAGATCTGGATCTGCCTCTCAGACCATTGTTGAGGAGAGTACCACAATCTTTTCTCAACACAGAATTTCTCAATGCTGGGAAAATCCTTCTACTTCCTTATGAAAGTTAAAGAAAAAGGCTGAAGAAGAGAGAAATTGCTGCCTAACAGTCGAATTAGATCTTTCAAACTCAACATGTTTATATAAAAGATTCACAAGAAAACATCCTTCCCCTGAAATTCTTCCTTCTTCTAACTTCCCAATCACTGATCACAGTACCACCTTTCCAACCACCCTGAGCTACACCCAGGAAGACCTCACCTGGTAAAGGAGCTTACAGCTTATCTTACCCAGAACCAATGCTCCACCTCATTTCCTAGTCACCAGCTAGAAACTATTCCCTACTGTCAGTTATTCAATTTTCCCTGAGTTCTTGGTCTTTTCTCTCACTAGAATAGAAGCTTATTTGGGGCAGTGACTGCTTTTTCTTACTTGTATTTTTGAACTCAGCACCTTAGCACAGTACCTGGTTCATAGTAAGCACTCAATAAATGCTATGACTCTATCATCTATCTACCTGTCTATCTACCTACACACCTACCTGTCTATCTGTCTATTTATTCAAGTGTGTCCTGATGAGTGTTTAAAATCCAGCTCTCTGAAAAATATATACAAAACAATAAGTTTATTTTGTATTATTAACATCTTCTCCATCACTTCTATAAATGTAAATCATAAAACAAATCAAGGTCAGATTTGCAGCATTTGGCAAATTTTAAAGTATAATTGTTCAAACTGAAAATTTAACAACTGACTCTTATGTATGTATCTATCTCTCAACCTATATACCTATGATTACAAGTGTAATTACCATTGGGGCAAATTGTACAGAATTTCTGTGACATGTAGTATCTAAAAGGTATGTTGAAAGATCCTGAAAGGTTTATGCCAGAAAATATTTTTCCACCATCTGTGATATCTATATCATCTATCTATCTATCCCATGGCCTTCATGCTTCCTCAGCTCCCATATCTAATCAGTTGCCAAGTTTGGTACATGAACAGTACCTCAGACTTACATTCTTATCTCTCTAGTCACATAACCTTATCTATTCTTGTCTAATACAGGGGTCTCCCCACCTCAAGTCATTCCCCTCTCCATACCGTCCTCCACTCAGCTGTTGAAGGGATATTCTTGCTGTGTGGTTCTGATTATGAGAATCCCATATTCAAACAGTTACATTGGCTCGCTGGTACACCTAGTATCAAATTAAACCAACTCTGTGTTTTGTTACCATGTGTAAACACCTAAAACCTAACTATTTGATTTATTCCTGTATTATTCCACTCTGTATACTCTGAGATCCAGGCATATATACCTTGTTGCTGTTCCTCACACAGGACATTCCATTTCCCTTCTCTAAGTTTTGGCAAAGTCTGGTCCTCTTGCCTGACATTCAGTCTGTCCACCTCTCTACCTCTTCCAATCCCTCAGTTTCCTTTGCAGCTCAGCTAATGTGGCACCTCATCCTACTTAAGGACATTCCTAACTGTCACCTCCCACTACCAAAGTTAGAGACCTTCCCCATTTTCCCCAATTTATATTTTCTTTGTTATGTTATACATAATCATATACAATCATGTTGTCTCCATCAATAGGACGTGAGCTCCTGGAAGGCAGAGGCTACTGAATTATCATCTTTATAGCCCCAGACGTCAGTCTTTGGCCTCACTAACAGGTGCTCAGAAATACTTGTTGACCACTTCCTTGTCATTTAGGAAAATAGGGCAGGCTTTCTCTGACATCTGCTGGTCAAAAAGAAAACTGCAACCTATGAAAAAGTTTAAGCCAGAAAATAATTCCTGGAAAGATGAAACTTATGTCCATCTCACATTCACATCCTAGTATTACATTCTGACCCATTCCAAACCATATTTTTATTTTATTTCGTGATGTGACAACTCAGTCGCTATGAAGACAGGCAGAAAGGAGTCAAATGAAATCCTTCACTGTAAATAGGAATTCAGATTAACAGTGTAAACAGGAATTCAGATTAAATCATCAACATTCCAATGACCTATTTCACTCTTAATCTTGTCACAGGAGAAATGATGCAGGTTAAGACAAAATAAAAGTAGAGAGAACATTTCATAGGTTTGAGCCTGCAGTGCACCTGGTCCCAGGGTGATGTATTAATGTCGCCCATTCACAAGAGCAAAACTTTGGAGAAAGTAAGACATGAAAATGGTTGATCTTTGCTTTGGAAGAAGTTTTAGAAATAAATATCAAAAGTTAGATTAAGATGTTACCACATTTAAATCAAATAACAGGTAAATGTTTTCCTATGTGCCTAGAGATACTTAGCAACATTGTTAGCCCTGGAATATGCAAAATCACCTAGGAAATGAAATGACTACTATAGGCATTGTAGATAGTAGTAGAGCTTCAGTTAGAATCTGGCTTCTCTACTTTCAGTTCTAGTGCTCCTATCTTTGTTTTGTTTTCCTCCCAGGCAATGGGGTTAAGTGACTTGCCCAGGGTCACACAGCTAGTAAGTGTCAAGTGTCTGAGAATGAATTTGAACTCAGGTCCTCCTGACTCCAGGGCAGGTGCTCTATATACGGTGCCACCTAGCTGTCCCCAGTTTTCCTATATTTGGATGGAGTTTTCCTTCTGTCTCTGTGGCCCTCCATTCTGAACATAACTGTCCCTCTCTCCTTTCAGTTTCTGCCAATCTTCTCAAATGTGTGGTCTCCACCTGCTGCCTCAATTCCCTCCCTCTTCAGCCATTGCTTTAAGCTCCTGAATGGGTGGACAAGGTCAAAGTCCTAGATGTAGAGATCCAGGGAATTTCAGAGGTCATAAATTCCATTCCCATCATTATTTGAACACTGAAAAGAAGTTTAAAAAACATCATTTCTAAGTCATTTAATCATTTTCTTAATAATGCCAGCATGTTAATAAAAGGATGGTCATTTGTCTGTCTCTCTTACACCAAAGACAATGATGGCAGTGGGCTCAAGGCTTATCTGCCCATTAGAAGGTGTTTTCCTGGGGTTGGCAATCAACTCTGATTGGTTAACAATGAAAGAATGAATATTATAGTATGAGGCTGACCTCATTCAAGTGAACTTTGACTATATCATTTACTTCTAAGTCACTCCCAGCCTTGGAAAATCTATTCAAAGAATTTGTCCCCACTCAAACCAGAGTAGAGCACACTGGCTTCCCCACCAGGATGGGGTCTAAACAAGATTGTTAAGAAAGTTAGTACAATCTCATTATGAGTAAAGTCCTTCAAGAGACTGGACTTTTGAAATTAGGACTTTAGGAAAAAGGAGGGAACTCTGGATCTCCCCAAATCATTGGTTATTAACGATCATTTCTCTCAATTAACCAGAGGAGGAAACTAGGGCCCAGGGAGATGAAGTGAATTATGATTTATTTCAAAGATTCTTGGTCTATACCTGGCAGGGGCCTCAGAGTCATCTAGTTGAAGGCCTTCAATTCACAGAGGTGGAAACTGAGGCCCAGGGAATGGCAGTGATTTGTCCATTTCATACTAAAGATCCTAGGTGTAAGGGAAGTCTCAGGTAATGCAGTCAAACCTCCTCAAAATACAGAAGACAAGACTGAATCCAGGCTAGCTGATGAGACTTGCCTGAGATCACACAGCTAGCTACCGGCTTAGGCTGGATTTGTACTCAGGTATTTGTACCTCTGAAGTTCAGCAATGTAGACACTCCATCCTGCCGTCTCCTATACTCTCATGTCTCTATATGTTCTAAGATTGAAGTGGAAAGGATCAGTGGTCTCTTTTAATTTTAAAAGAAACAGAATTTCCCCAAAATACAAAGTTTCATCCAGTAAACATTCAAGAGATACTTATGGGTCAGAAAGGAATTTTTTAGCTTCCTGTCTACATAAAATCAAAGTGGAACAAGTGGATTCTTTGAGCCCAGTTTTCCCTTTTAATGAAATGAGAAATTTGAAAGAATTTGCATAAAAACTTAGATTATGACATACCAATGCCTCTCGAAATGACCAGTGCAGCCTCAAACATGGTGGAAAGGCTCTGCAGGTATCCTGTCATTGAAACAACTCACATCTTATAATAGTCACATATCTACCAGAAAGTGCCTAGGATGACATGGTAGTGCCATTGCCCTGCATTTCTCAGAATAATTTTTGTCTGCCAGTGTCTGGCAAAAATTTAATATCTCCTCCTGACCTAGCCTAACACATTAGACAACAGGTATACACATCAGTGTGCCAAGTAACATGAGAAAAGAATGAAAGGATAGACTTTATAAAGCATGGGTCATTAATAAAATGATTTAATTACCCAGAAATTATGTCTCTTGAATTTTTTAAATTCACATAATGATGGGGTGGGGAATACAAGTGAACGT
>NW_020943488.1:0-5364 GCF_900497805.2 Vombatus ursinus | reverse complement strand
AAGGAAGGAAGGAAGGAAGGAAGGAAGGAAGGAAGGAAGGAAGGAAAGAAGGAAGTGGGAAAGAGGGAGGGAGGGAAGGAGGGCTCTCCCTAAAATTTGAGTTCCTGTCACATTGGCCTCCTTATTGGTTCCTCAAACAAAGAGACTCCATCTCTCAGTTGCAGGCATTTTCATTGGTTGTACATCATGCCCAGAATCCTCCCCCTCCTCATAACCATTTCCTGGCTTTCCTGGCTTCCTTAAAGTCCCATCTAAAATCCCACCCATAAAGACATTTTCCTATGATTTCCACAATTCTAGCACCATGCACCATCCCTGTGTCAATTATTTCCAGGTTATCCTGAATATTGATTGTTTACCTGGTACTTATAAGAATCTGAGAGAGAGAGAGAGAGAGAGAGAGAGAGAGGGAAGGAAAGATAGAGGAGAAAAATGTTTTATTTCTATCACTTAACAAATGTCACTGAAGAGTGGAACTTTTGGGGATCTTAGAGATCACTGTTTTGTGGACAAAGAAACAATCACACAGTAGCAGAACTGGGATTCTAAGCCACTTCTACTAAAACTAAGACAGGGTAGTATTCATTCCCCTATATGATGATGACTGTAAATGAAGAACTGTTCAAAAACATTGAGTAAGATCCTCACAGGGGATTAAGTCTAATTCCTATTTCAAGCATGAAGTACTTCAACAATATTCTTGTCAAGGGGTCATCTATACTTTGCTTAAAGATTACCAATACCAGAGAGCTGACTACCTCAAAGGCAGTCCATTCTTCTTTTAAAAGTTCTAATCCTCAGGTAGTTTCTCTTTATAATGAGTCAAAAAGAGCCTCCTTGTAGCTTCTAATTCTTCCCTTTGGCACTAAGTAGAACACCACTTTCTGATAATAGCACTTTAAAGATTGAAATTAGCCAAAATAAATCTCTCCCAAATTATCTCTTCAACAAAGAAACATTCAAAGTCACAGAGAAAGTTGGTAACAGTACCAGTACTTAAAACTCAATCTTCAGGAATCTTAATCCAATACATTATCAAGGGGTAGGGAATAAAATCTGTATGTTATCTCTTTCTGCTGACTTGGATTAATACTGGATAGTCTTTCTTCTAGTACAATCCTAGAGCAAGTAATAGAACCAGAACTTTTTAGGATGACTAATTTTTTTTTAAATGAACACATGCATACAGTATATTTGATTAACTAGTAACCTTAAAGTAGGATGGTCACTGAAATTACCCTTAATAAGATAAGGAGTAGAGCCTTTTTCACCCTTTCTCCTTGCCTTTTTATCCAAGTAGATGTTTCATTATTGCATTTTAGGCCATTTTGTTTAGAATATGACCCATGAATATATATTGATGGGGTGAATTAGTTAGTATTAATTGTCTCTTTCTACATACAGAAGCAGCCATAAAAGGCATCATAAGTACTGCAACAGAATGAACTCTGCTTTAATTTTCATAGGAAGAAAATGTTTGATTACTGATTGCTTCACAGTTAATCTTAACTCTAGTGACTTTTATTGGTTAGTGTGAAGAAAAGGAGTTTTGAAATACATGGCCTCATCAGTTATGAGGAGGAGGACATCCAACAGAACATTATTTTTTTTTCAATGAGAACATAGGCTAAAACCTCAAGCAAGTTTTCAGAATACTGCTCCATAATGGTATATCTTGTAAGGGTGTAGAAAATAGGTGTAAAATATGTCAGAGTACCTGGATGACCACTATGCAGTTTTTGCACGATGTGCGAGATAATGGACACCTGATTTTCGACATTATGGTTTCACATAACCCTTTTCATCTGCTTGTAACAGACTTTGCTGACTCAGATGGGCTTGAAACCAGGTCTGCCATGCCAGATGTAACAGAATCTTGAAATGGATCTTGCGGTAATACAGTTGGTTCTGTGAGGAGTCAATACATATGTCAGTAAGGAGGAGGAGGCCACAAGGTCCATGTGGAGTGGACAGCAATGCCTTCAGAGAGGTTCCACTGCAGTCTCTTTCTCACCATTTAGCAAGGTCACCTAGGAGCTGCCCCAGTTGAACTCTGCTACCTATGCTGCTAGGACCCAAGAAGTTGGGCTTTCTTTCGAAAAAGATCATCAAAACATAGTGTTTGGATTGTAAGTGTTGCATTAAGTTGTGTTTATACACACATATGTGCGTATATATACATATATAATGTACATATATTTACATATGTACGTATATATACTGTGCCACCTAACTTTCCATATATAAACATATAGAAATAATATGATATGGGAATCATATATATGTATAAAACTGTTATATTAACCTATACAGTTGGGTTATACACATTGACTGTAGTTCGTCCTTCATTCTTGAAGAGGACCAGTGACATCAGGAGGGTGATATCTTCACTTGCAATGAATTGGATTTAAGTGAAACAGAGCTGTGTAAAGTCATCAGTCCCACTCTCTGCTCCACAGTCATCACAGTTCTGGGCAAGACATAGATCAGGGCCACTGGAGATGGCCCCAGAAACATTTGGAGACCTTGTCTTTTTTGAAACTAAAGTCTTTCCCAAGTCTCAGTTTGTCTAAGGCAACACCCATTCAGTGATGAAGGATAAGTAAGCAATGAGGCAAAAGATGTCCTTTTTTGCCTTCACAATAAAATTGATATGGGAATGGAAGACCCCCAGAATTTCTGACCAGAAGAGAAGGTCCTTGTTAAATTAAATTAGGCCTCTAAAGCTGAAACAAGTAATATCTGAAGGAAATAACATCAGTCATTTACATCTTTGTTCCAATTAATTAATAAATTCTAAATAATAATTTCCTGAGAATAAAATCTTATCAGTCATGTAAAATTTGCTAGATGAGAAGAGAGAAATGTATAATACACTCTGGGGATAATATAATCTAAACGAGAATTGTGTCTGGGAGGGCAGGCTTGCATGTGAAGCTTAATGACAATCCCTAAGCAGGTAGAGAGCAACTGGGCATCTCCTTCAAGAGGCAGGAAGGTAACACAGACATATACATGCATATGCATAAATAAAATATACGAAAATATTCATAATGTGCATACATACACATAAATATATATGTATGTGCACAAACACATGCACACATGCACACACACACACACATATATATATATATATAACTTACTATGAAAACTGTAAAACAGGAAATTGCTTGGAGATCAGATCACCCAGCTGTGATTTTGATGGCTATATGTCTCTTACCTTTTTCCAAAGTTGTCTTACAAATGATAAAATTAATTGTAAGTGGAAGTATTTGCTTTAATTAGAAGATAAAGAAGTCCAGTATTTTTACAAAATCAGGTAAATTAGAAAAATAAAAATTCAATACCAATCTGTAAAAGCTCCTGTCCTATTAAAAGGCTGCACTGCCAATAGAAAGTTAACATTTCAACTCAATTCAATTCAACAAATATTTATTAATTGCCTAGTTTGTAGGTAGGGATATTAATTGAGTAAAACACTAAGGATTTGGATTCAAATTATGATTCACCATTTGTGTGTGTGTGTGTGTTTATACATGCACATATACATATAAACATATATATACAAATATTTATAATACACATACATATATATATATATAAAACTTACTATAAGAACCTGTGTATCTCCTACTTTTCTCCACTGTAATCTTACAAATGATATAAAGACTTGTAAGTAGAAGTCTATGATGCCCTATGCTTTATCTACAAGATAAAGAAGTTCAAGTTTTGCCATATCCAATAAAATAGAAAAATGTAAATCACGGAAGAATCTGTAGAAAGATTCTGCTTATTAAACAGATACACTGCTGTGCCAGTAGAATATCAACATTGCAAAGAAATGATTGCTGAGTGATGACATCACTACTATGCCAGTAGAATGTAGACTTTTTTTGTATTTTATGCATTTTTCATTAATAAATTTATTTTTAGTTTTCAACATTTACTTCCACAAGATTTTGATTTCCAAATTTTCACCCCATCTCACCCCGACCCCCACCCCAAGATGGCATGCATTCTGAATACCCCTTCCCCTAGTCTGCCTTCCCTTCTATCTCTCCTCCCCTTCTCTTATCCCCTTCCCCTTCTATTTTCCTGTAGGGCAGGATAGATTTCTGTACCCCATTTCCTGTATTTCTTATTTCCCAGGTTCATGTGAAAACTTTTTTTCTAAACATGTGTTTTTAAAACTTTGAGTTCCAAATTTTCTCCCTTCCTCCCTCCCCACCCACCCTCATTGAAAAGGCAAGCAACTTAATATAGGTTACACATGTGCAGTTACACAAAACACTTCCATAGTAGACATGCTGTGAAAAACTAACTCCATTTCCCTTAATCCTATCTTGACCTCCCCAATTCATTCTATTCTTTCTTTTGACCCTGTCCCTCCTCAGAACTATTTGCTTCTGATTACCCCCTTTCCCATTCTGCCCTCTTCTCTATCATCCCCCTACTGTCTTACCCCCTTTCCCCCCTGTTTTCCTATAGGGTAAGACAGATTTCCACACCCAATTGAGTGTGTATGTTATTCCCTCCTTAAGTCAAATCCTATGAGAATAAGATTCACTCATTCCCTCTCACCTTCCCACATTTCCCCTCCATTGTAAGAGCCTTTTCTTTTCTGTTTTTTTTTTTGTGAGATAATTTACCCTGTTCTACCACTTCCTTTTTCCTTCTCCTAGTATAATACTCTCTCACCCCTTAGTTTTATTCTCCAGATAAGACCCCTTCATCTTCAACTCACCCTGTGCCCTCTATCGATACATACATATATATATATATAATTTTTCCCTCCAACTACCCCAATACTGACATCATCTTTCCGTGCAGGAATGTAAACAGTTCAACCTTAATAAGTCTCTTAGGACTTTTCTTTCCCATTTACCTCTTCATGTTCCACTTGAGTCTTATATTTTAAAGTCAAATTTTCTATTCAGCTCTGGTCTTTTCATCAAGAAACCTTGAAAGTCCTCTGCTTCACTGAATGACCATTTTTTCCCTTGAAGGATTATACTCAGTTTTGCTGGGTAGATGATTCTTGGTTGTAATCCTATCTCCTTAGCCCTCTGGAATATTATATTCCATGCCCTATGGTTCCTTAAAGTAGAAGCTGCTAAATCTTGTGTTATCCTAATTGTGTTTCCACAATATTTGAAGTGTTTCTTTCTGTCTGCTTGCAATATTTTCTCCTTGACCTGGGAACTCTGGAATTTGGCCAAGACATCAGAGTGAAAGCAGTGACTTGCTTGAACTCTCCCCTAAACCCATCCAAATACCTGTAAAAAAAGTCTCTAAACAAATTCTAAAGTAGCAGAACCCACAAAAACACAGAGTGAAACAAATTTCCAGCCCAAGACAACC
>NW_020943487.1:0-3220 GCF_900497805.2 Vombatus ursinus | reverse complement strand
TATTTATAGACACTCATTTTGTGGTGGCAAAGGATTGGAAAATGAGGAGATTCCCATAAACTGAGGACTAGCTAAAAAAGTTGTGGGACATGAATGTGATGAAGTACTCTTGTGAAGTAAGAACTGACAAAGGGGATGGTTTCAGAACAACGTGGGAAGACTTGTATGAAATGATGCAAAATGAAATGAGAAGAACCAGAAGAACACTTTTTACTGTAACAACAATATTTTAAAGATAATCAAATTTGGAAGACTTCAAACCTGTCACCAACATACTAACTAACCAAAGTTCCAGAAGACTCATGATGTAGCATGCTACCCAGCTTCAGATAATGAACTGAGGGATGTGGAGTGCAGATTGAATCATCTTTCCTTTTTCTTTCTTTCTTTCTGCAATGGAAGAAGATCTCCTTGGCATTAATAAGGGCCAGCTTGCAAGATGAGGCCATAAATGTAATACAGTGACTCTGATAGGACACTCAGTCCCCTATCTCTATCAAGGATGGCTGTTATTCAAGCATTGCCATTTGCACTAGAGTCAAGAAAGGCTGTCCTCTTAGCCCAATAGTTTTTAATTTAACTCTCCTACTGATAATCCATGCCTGAAAGAGATCCTGACTGGCTATGAATTATATGACAGGAGAAATAATGTTCAGAAATATGCAGAATATCTTATGGATGTATCTTTTACCTATAACTTATTGAGGTAAATGTTCTATTTTTTCTAATTGTTTGTGATAAAATCTTTAATAAGTTCAGCAATCCATTTAAAAATTAGGGTCCAATATGGTGTATGCTATTGGTCTAACTTTAACTTCTCCCTCACTGTTTGCTAGTTATCCCAACAGTCATTATCAAATGAGGACTTCATTCCTGAGTCATTTATCTTTTCAGGCTTAACAAACATCGAATATAAGGTTCCACTGGTGCTGGTTCACCCTTTTTAGTTTGTTCCATGGATCTGCTTCTCTATTTTTCAACCATTCCAATGTTTTTAATGACTACTTCTTTATGGTATAGTTTGAATTGTGAACATGTGATTAACCCCTTTCTTAAAATTTTGGGGGTTCATTTCCATTGATATTCTAGGTCTTCTCCCAAATATTTTTATTATTTAGTTAGTTGTTTAAAGTATCTTTTTGATTATGTCATTGTTATAGAATTCAATTGGTAAATTCATCTTTTATACATAAAAATATTTATTCTGTAGGAGCTGCTAGTACTATATGTTATACTTATCCTGTATTACATAGAAAATTTTGATCATTTGTTTCCCAAATTATGCTTCATAAAGAGATTGATATTATTATTGTTGTTCACTTTTTTAAGACATTTTCGATTCTTCTTGATCTGATTTGGGTTTTCTTAACAAAGATACTGAAGTACTTTGCCATGTTCTCCTCCAGCTCTTTTTATAGATAAGGAAAATGAGGCAAAGGGGGTTAAGTGACTTACCCATTTTCACAAGCTTGTAAGTATCTGAGGCCAAATTTTAACTCAGGTCTTTCTGATTCTAGGCCTGAGATTAACCAACATTAATTTCTTGGAAAGTTTTGCTTTAATGATATATGTTCTTCAAGAACTTTAATTCAGTTCAATTACATTGAAGTCTCCATCAACTAACATTCAGACTGAACAATAATTAATCAATACACTATATACACAGTGGAAAATTTAAGGATTGTTACTGGAAAGTAAGAATCTCAAGTAGATTCAAGTCAGATATGTATAAAGATATTTCATTTAATAAAACAATCCATTGCCCTCCTACTTAATGTACACACCCCTCTAAGAGTCCCCCCTTTATCTTCTTCTGCCACTTCACCTCAATCTACCTACCTCTGTAAGAGTTTTATTCTTATTCCCTTTCCTGATTCTTTATCTACATGCCCTTCTAAAAGTCCCTCCCTTATCCTGTCCCTTTGCCCTCTCATTTCTTTCTACATTTGGAAGACTTTTATATGCTTCTAGATGGATATGTTCTTATTTTAACACATTTCTGAGGAAAGTAAGGTTCCAGTACTACCAGCGACACCCCCTACACTTAACTTCTATATCATTTGTTCTATTTGTATAAGATAATTACTCCTCTTTATTTCTCCCTACACAGTTTTTTTTAGAATTAATCTGTCATGCAGAACTCATCCCAAGTTTTTCTTTTAAACTATCTGAATAATTATGACAGCCATAAGAGCACTGATAATACTTTTTTGTATAAGAAATAGACAGTTTTACCTAATTGAGTCCCTTATAACTGGTCTTTAATGCTTACCTTATATTTCGCTCAGATCTTATACGTCCAATTTTCTTTTTATCCCCAAATTTTTATATACGTCAGCAGTTCTGCTTTTTTTTGTCATAAATACCTGCAAGTCTTTCAATATGTTGATTGTTCATTTTTTTTTTTTCATTTTGGATTATGCTTAACTTTACTAGGTAAGTTACCCTTGGTTGTAACCCCAGCTCTTTTGCTGTACAAAACACAGTGTTTTAAGACCTATGGTCCTTCAACTTAGAAGCTGCTACGTCTTTTGTAATTCTGATTGTAGCTCCAAAATGTTTAGATTGTGTTTTCCTTCTTGTTTGCAGTATTTTCTCCTTAACCTGGGAACTTTAACACTTGGCTATGATATTCCTATAAAATATCCTCCTGGGATCTCTTTTAGGTAGTGACTGATGGTTTTTTGTTTTGTTTTGTTTTGTTTTTTCTAGTTCTACTTTACTTTCTTTTTCTAGAACTTCTGGCAAATTTTCTTTAAAAGTTTTTTATAATATCATATGCAAAATCTTTTTTTAGTCATAACTTTTTTTAGTCATAACATAACTTTCAGGTAGTCCTACAATTTTTACATTATCTCTCCTTAATCTATTCTCTAGATCAGTTTTTTTTATTGAGATGTTTCACATTCTCTTCTATTTGTTCATTCTACTAATTTTCTTTTATCATTTCTTGGTATCTTAGAGCACCATTAAATTCCCCTTGCCCAGTTCCAGTTTTCATGGAATTATTTTCTTCCTTAAGTTTTTGATACTCTATTTCCAGTTGGTTGACTTTCTTTTTATAATTTTCTTGATTTTCTTAGATTGCTCTCATTTTTTTTCCTACTTTTTCCTTGATGTCTCCTATTTGACTTTTAAAGTCCTTTTAAAGTTCTGACAAGAACTCTTTTGGGGCTTGTGACCATTTGATGTTTCCCATTGAAAAGGGAGTGGCTTTTTT
>NW_020943486.1:0-2643 GCF_900497805.2 Vombatus ursinus | reverse complement strand
TTCGGCGTAGCTTGTGGAGGCCTTTAAAGGAGAAACAGAAAAGAAAGAAAGAAAAGGGGAAAGGGAAGGAGAAATGAAAGGGAAAGTGCGGAAGGGAGGAGAATTATGCAAATGCTGAGCAAGCAAGGAGGCAGGGACTTCTGGGTGGCAGGAAAGCGTCTTCTTGCCCGAAGAAGGGGCTGAAGTCTTGTAAAGGAACGTTTTCTGGGGTGTTTTTAGGCGACTGTTTGGTTGCGTTCAAGCGTCAGGCTGGCAGCTGTTTTGTCGGGTGCGGAAGGTAGCTGAGGGCGTTGGAGGCTTTGTCAAAGTTTTCGGAGTGAGCGCGAGTGGAAGGAGGGCTCTAGCGAAGGGTGAGGGGAACGGGCGGCTTGGAGTTTATCGCTTCTCGGCCTTTTGGCTAAGATCAAGTGTAGTATCTGTTCTTATCAGTTTAATATCTGATACGTCCTCTATCTGAGGACAACATATTAAATGGATTTTTGGAGCAGGGAGATGGAATAGGAGCTTGCTCCGTCCACTCCACGCATCGACCCAGTATTGCAGTATTTCTGGGAACGGTGCACTTCCCTTTGGGGAACAGCTTTCGGTGCGAAAAAGAAGCTTCCTACGGGACTCTTAAGAGCGTTTTGCTCTGCAGAAGAAAATGTCTCTCCTACATAAGTGAGATTTGGGCTGTCTAGGTTTCGTTTACTGTTAACTCTGGTAGAGCAGACTAAGGGACGCCTCTCTTTGCAGGAAAGGGGGTACGGACAGTACTCCACTGTGTTCCAATCAAACTTTGTTTTTACCTTTTCTAAAGTACAGGACAGTAACCAGCGGGGAAAAAGACAAACCTCTTTCTGAAGAGAAAAAGCAAGTGCATTATTTCTTCGCTTTCCTCAAGGGGAAAAAACAAACAAACAAGGACCCGCTTTTACACTTTCTCTCCCTACACACACTCCTTCAGCCACGCATTCAGGTCTCTCTCCTGCAACACCCCAAGTTCTGCATGAAAAGGGCCAATACAACAGTGGCATCTCAGCCTGCTTGGCCGCCCCTATCCCAAAAGCTCTGTCACTCGCTGAGAAACCAACCCACAGAACCTAGGAATCCATCACAACTACGTGTACCTTAAGCGTTCTGAGCAGCACAAGGACCGGTCCAACTGAGATTCCTGAGGACAGGTGATAGAGTATGCTTCTTACCTTCTTTCAGCGTGGTGGTGTACTCAAGGTGCAGACAGAGAGGCATTTTGTTGTTGTTGTCGTTATGGTCAAATTCGCTACCAGTGGTAATCCTGAGCAGTCAGTTAGTAGATTTTGGTTTCGAATTATTTTTTTTTTAATGAACAAAAATGCTGTTTTCTTTCACTGCCGCAAAACAAGACCAAAAATTCCTTGGAGCCTCACTGACCATAACGACAACAACAACAAAATGCCTCTCTGTCTGCACCTTGAGTACACCACCACGCTGAAAGAAGGTAAGAAGCATACTCTATCACCTGTCCTCAGGAATCTCAGTTGGACCGGTCCTTGTGCTGCTCAGAACGCTTAAGGTACACGTAGTTGTGATGGATTCCTAGGTTCTGTGGGTTGGTTTCTCAGCGAGTGACAGAGCTTTTGGGATAGGGGCGGCCAAGCAGGCTGAGATGCCACTGTTGTATTGGCCCTTTTCATGCAGAACTTGGGGTGTTGCAGGAGAGAGACCTGAATGCGTGGCTGAAGGAGTGTGTGTAGGGAGAGAAAGTGTAAAAGCGGGTCCTTGTTTGTTTGTTTTTTCCCCTTGAGGAAAGCGAAGAAATAATGCACTTGCTTTTTCTCTTCAGAAAGAGGTTTGTCTTTTTCCCCGCTGGTTACTGTCCTGTACTTTAGAAAAGGTAAAAACAAAGTTTGATTGGAACACAGTGGAGTACTGTCCGTACCCCCTTTCCTGCAAAGAGAGGCGTCCCTTAGTCTGCTCTACCAGAGTTAACAGTAAACGAAACCTAGACAGCCCAAATCTCACTTATGTAGGAGAGACATTTTCTTCTGCAGAGCAAAACGCTCTTAAGAGTCCCGTAGGAAGCTTCTTTTTCGCACCGAAAGCTGTTCCCCAAAGGGAAGTGCACCGTTCCCAGAAATACTGCAATACTGGGTCGATGCGTGGAGTGGACGGAGCAAGCTCCTATTCCATCTCCCTGCTCCAAAAATCCATTTAATATGTTGTCCTCAGATAGAGGACGTATCAGATATTAAACTGATAAGAACAGATACTACACTTGATCTTAGCCAAAAGGCCGAGAAGCGATAAACTCCAAGCCGCCCGTTCCCCTCACCCTTCGCTAGAGCCCTCCTTCCACTCGCGCTCACTCCGAAAACTTTGACAAAGCCTCCAACGCCCTCAGCTACCTTCCGCACCCGACAAAACAGCTGCCAGCCTGACGCTTGAACGCAACCAAACAGTCGCCTAAAAACACCCCAGAAAACGTTCCTTTACAAGACTTCAGCCCCTTCTTCGGGCAAGAAGACGCTTTCCTGCCACCCAGAAGTCCCTGCCTCCTTGCTTGCTCAGCATTTGCATAATTCTCCTCCCTTCCGCACTTTCCCTTTCATTTCTCCTTCCCTTTCCCCTTTTCTTTCTTTCTTTTCTGTTTCTCCTTTAAAGGCCTCCACAAGCTACGCCGAA
>NW_020943485.1:639-1161 GCF_900497805.2 Vombatus ursinus | reverse complement strand
TTCCCCAAAACCTAACTGGCCAAAGGACACAGTTTTCAAAAGAATTCGAACTAATACAGAGAAATAAGATCAAACAACTTTAAGATTTGACTCCATATCCAGAAGACGGCAAAGATCACAAAAGATGAAAACGGAAAGTGTTGGAAGCATTGTGGGAATTAGAGTTAAGTTTATTCCAATGTTAGTGTTTTTTGTAAATTTGTCCTTTTATTTTGGAAATGAATTGGAATCATGCAAAAAAAAGTGATTAAAATATCCTTAACTCCTTGATCCTGAGATCCCAATGGCAGTCATATTGCTGAATTATTTGCTTTAAAAAAATTACAAGGTAGAAGGGGAGTGATGCATTCGGAAAGGAATGTGATAAAAAAAGGAAGAGGCATGAACGATATATATTTGTTACTATATTATTATTTACATATTTTATATATTCATTTATATTTTAAATAAAGAACCTTAGAGCAAAATAGTAGACAGTATGTATGTGTGTATATGTGTATGTATGTACATGTCATATACATA
>NW_020943485.1:0-629 GCF_900497805.2 Vombatus ursinus | reverse complement strand
GTGCAAAGTCAGTGATGCAACTTAGTGAGAAAATAAAGATGTTAGATGAACTTGTTGCTGGAATGTCTGCAGCTGCTGTCCCCCATGAGGAGGAAAGTATTCCTAAGAATGTTCACGCATCTGCTCCAGAAAGTGCTAAAGTAACGTCGCAAGCGCATGAGGAGGGAATTGAAGAAATGGAAAGGTGGCTAGGTTGGTGAGTAAACAAGATGGTGGTCACCCGTGCTCTCTCGCTGCTCCTGAAGGGGCCCCTAGGGCACTCAAGGGCTTTTCATCAGTGAATACGGTTCAACCACCAAACCCAGCAGGAGATTAGAGATGGCAAATTGCCCCTTTCTCTTTTCTACCTCAGGGTTCTTCTGACACCCTCAGCTTTGATGTGGCAGCATCCTCCTGACTTCTATGGGTTATTTCATGGTTACTCTGTTAGGAAAGTATATATTATCAGAATTAATGTTTTCTTATAAAGAATTATATCCAAAAAAGGTGCATTTTCAGTAATTTCTAGAGAAAGATTACAGCTTTTGGTGGTTGTGGGAACCTAACTCCCTATTTCTCTTAGGTTCAATGTAGCAACATTCCCATTTTTACTTTTGTGCCATTTTCTAAAAATGTTACCCCCACAAAAA
>NW_020943484.1:0-5710 GCF_900497805.2 Vombatus ursinus | reverse complement strand
TTTAGATATAAAGACTGATAAAAAAAGCAAACTGGGAGAGCAAGAAATAGTTTGCCTGTCAGATTTATGGAGAACAGAAGAATTCATGACAAAACAGGAAATAGAGAACGTTATGAAATGCAAAATGGATAATTTTGATTACATTAAATTGAATAGTTTTTGCACAAACAAACCCAATGCAACCAAGATTAGGAGGGAAGCAGAAAAAGGGAAATAATTTTTACAAATACAACTGGTGTATCTGATAAGGGCCTCAATTCTCAAATACATAGAAAAGTATGTCAAATTTATAAGAATACAAGTCATTTCTCATTTGATAAATGTTTAAGGATATGAATAGGCAGTTCTAAGATGAGGAAATTAAAGCCATCTATAGTCAAAGGAAAAATGCTCTAGATGATCACTATTGATTAGAGAAATGTAAATCAAAACAACTCTGAGTCAGGACAGCTAAGTGGCATAGTCGATGGAGCACTGGCCCTGGATTCAGGAAGACCTGAGTTTAAATCCAGCCCCAGACACATAACACTTGCCAGCTGTGTGACCCTGGGCAAGTCACTTAGCCCCATTGCCTAGCCAAAAACAAACAAACAACAAAAAAAAATGATTATGAGGTACTGCATCACACCTATCAGACTGGCCAATGTGACAAAACAGGAAGATGATAAATGTTTGAGAAAATGTGGGAAAATTGGAACACTAATGCATTGGTAGTGGAGTTGTGAAATTATCCAACTATTTTGGAGAGTAATTTGGTATTATGCCCAAAGGGCTCTAAATTGTGCTTACCCTTTGACCCAGTAATAGCACTTCTAGGGCTGTATCCCAAAGAGATCACACAAATGGGAAAAGGACCCACATGTACAAAAATATTTATAGAAGCTTTTTTTGTGGTGGTAAAAAATTGGAGATTGAGAGAATGACCATCAGTTGGGAAAGCTGAATAAGCTGTGGTATATGAATGTAATGGAATACTATTGTGCTATGAGAAATGATGAGCAAGCAGACTTCAGAAAAACCTGGAAAGATTTGTATGGACTGATGCTGAGTGAAGTGAACAGAACCAGAAGAATGTTGTACACAGTAACAGCCATGTTGTGCGATGACTAATTTTGATAGACTTAGCACTTCTCAACAATGCAAGGATCTAAGACATCTCCAAAGTTCTCATGATGGAAAATGCTATCCACATCTAGAGAAAGAACTATGGAGTTTGAAAGCAGATCTAAGAATAACATTTGTTCTTTTTTTTCTTCTGTTTTGCTTTGTTTCCTCTTTCTTGTGGTTCCTCCTATTGGTTCTAATTCTTCCTTACAACACAATTAATGTGAAAATATGTTTAATAGGAATGTATATGTAGAGTCTATATCAGATTGCATACCTTCTTTGGAAGGGAAGAGGGAAGGGAGGGGCAGAAAATTTAAAACTCAAAAGCTTATAGAAGTGATCGTTGATAACTCTAAAAGTAACAAAAAAACTGAAAAAAAGAAAAGCTTCATTCAGAAGTTGGTACTTGAGCACACATCATTAAAGACAGAAACATACTCTGAGGTGGAGGTAAGGAAGGAACACATTCTAGGCAGGGGATAACTAGTGCAAAGACAAAGAAATGGGTGTTATAGCATCATATATGAGGTATAGAGAAAAATGCATTGGCACTCTATTGCAGAGCTTGCGATGTTAAATGAGGCGGGAAAAATTGGTAAGGGTAAGATTGCTCCTGACTGTAATGGAAAAACAGAAGACCCTAGAGACAAGAAGAAGCCATTAGAATTTATTAACTAAGGAATTCACAAGGTCAAAATTGAGTTTGAGCAGCAGTTTGTAGGATGCTTTGGAGTGGGGAGGGACTTGTGGCAGGGTGACCAATTAGAAACCAATTGTGATGATGTAGACAATTGGTGATGAGACCATGAACTAAATTAATAGCTATGAGAGTCAAGAGAAGGATTCTGAGGTGAGAAATGTGAGGTAAAAATGGCATTGGGATGAGAGTGAGGAGGCAGAATAATGTTGAAGTCATGAATCTGAGAGACTGGAAGGATGGCCATACCATCAATGGAATTAAGCATATTTGGAAGAGGGGAGTATTGGGTGGGGGTGGAGATAATGATTTCATTTTGGGATATATTGATTTTAAAATGTATCTGGCACATCAAATTTGAATGTTTACTAGGTGACATGATGTGGAACTGAAGCTCAGGGGAGGGATTGGGGTAAGTTAACAGATCTGAGAGTTATCAGCATAGAGATGATTGTTATGCTCATAGGAGCTGATAAAATTACTAAGAGAATGAATATAGAGGGAAAAGAGACAGTTGTCCAGAATTGAACTTTCTAGAACATCCAAAGTTAGGGTTGGTGATATAGATGATGAGCAAGCAAGAGAGACTGAGAAAGAGTAGTGAGATGGTTTGGAGGAAAATGAGGAAAGTACCATAAAGAACAAGAGAAGAGAGTGATACTAAGAGGAGAGGGTAAAGGCACGGAACAAGAAAGTCTCTATGCGCAAGCATGACATTTCTTTCTGGTTGGTGAAACTTTAATTTACTTTTTCTCTATTATGTAACCCATTAATAACCTGGACATGAAAGTCAACTGAGAAAATCAAGTCATTCTTGGTGACCCATTGTTGATTAACTTGATCTTTTTTTTTTTTTTAATAATTCCAGAAATTCTTACTGGGCTTCTTTATGTATAGTTTGTTGGCTCCACATCCTTGTCCCCATAGTTGATCAAGTTTACTTTACTTTGCAATGCAAAACAGTGGTGTCAAATTAAATGGGGCCACTAAACCACACCTGTGGATCCCTGTGGGCCTCATATTGACTCAGAAAATTACATATTTGCACTATCTATGTTATATTAAGTTGTCAAAGATAGTGTCCTCAGGATTCATACTTTGGGTTACAGATGGACCAGAAGAACTTGGAGGCCTGTTCCAATTGATTCTATGATTTTAAGAAATATTATTATTATTATGTTCTAGTTACCACTGTCTCATAAGATAAGAGCCTTAAAAATTCATTGTTATAATACTGGTGTTTTATTCTGATGTTTCAGATTTTGAAATTGAGATTATATTTTCAGGCTGCTTGAGTTTTAAATTGAATAGTAAATCTGACAAATGATGTTCTAAGGTAATAGGCTTTAACACCATATACTGAGGAGCAAATCTGAAGCCGTGAAAAATTGCTTTGCTTGCTATCATTTCATGGAGGAAAAAGAGAAAGACAGATAGAATAAGACTTTGTTTACTTCAGACTAACAATAATTTAAAGGGCAAAGATAAATTGCCCAACAATACCATGATTTCTGTGTTATCTCCAACAGCTTATCACATTTATGAGCTATTTACATGATCAGGCCTTCAAATAATCATCATTTACTTTTCCCAAATAGTCTATGGGATTTAAAACCACCAATTTGAAGCTTTCAGCTAAATCTTGAGATTTTCCACTCTACTTGATATATATATTTTTTTCTTTTTTGAAAATTTATTTAGTAGATTATTTCCCCCAATAATGTGTAAAACAATTTTGACATTTTTTTAAACTTTGAGTTCCAAATTCTCTCCTTTACTCCCTCCCCACAGCCCTTGTTGAGAAGGAAAGCAATTCAATATAATAGTAGTATGTGGTCATGTAGTTATGCAAAACATATTTCCATATTAGTCGTGTTGTGAAAGAAAACATAGAAAAAAATCAAGAAAAATAAAGAAAGTAAAAAAAATATGCTTCAATCTGTACTCAGACACTATCAGTTCTTTGGGGATGGATAACATTTTTCATCATAAGTACTGCACAGTTGTCTTGGATCACTGGATTTCTGAGAATGGCTAAGTCATTTACAGCTAATTATCTTATAATATTGCTGTTACTTTGTACACAATACATTTTACTTTGCATCAGCTTATTTAAGTCTTTCCAGGTTTTTCTGAGAACATCCTACTCATAATTTCTTATAATACACACACACATATTATATATGTATATATATATAATATATATACATATATATACAATACTATATACATGATAGTATGCCATCAAAATCACATACCACAATTTGTTCAGCCATTCCCCAATTGGTGTGCATCCCTTCAATTTCCAATTCTTTGACACCAGAAAAGAGCTACTATAAATATTTTTGTACATATAGGAACTTTTATGTTTTTGTTTTGTATATCTTTTTGAATACAGACCTAATAGTACTACTACTAGGTCAAAGGGCATGCATGATTTTATAACCCTTTGCCAAATTGCTCTACAGAATGGCTGCATTAGTTCACAACTCCACTAAAAGTGCATTAATATCTCATTTTTTCCCACATGCCCTCCAACATTGGTCACTTTCCTTTTCTATCCTTTTAGTCAGTTTAATAGGTATGAGGTAGTACCTCAGAATTGTTTAATTTGCATTTTTCCAATCAATGGTGAGATAGAGCATTTTTTTTCATGTGACTATAGATGCCTTTGAGTGCTTCATCTGAAAACTGGTCATATCTTTTTTATCATTTATCAGTTGGGGAATGGCTCTTATCTTTATAAATTTTGCTCAGTTCTCATTTGAGAAATGAAATCTTTATCAGAAAAACTTGTTTCCAATTTTTTTCACAGTTACAGTTACTAAATATATTTCCCTCCATCCTATCCCTCCCCCACTTGTTCTAGTTTCTCTCTTTTCATACTGTCCCTCCTCAAAAGTGTTTCGGTTCTGACTACCCCCTCCACTAATCTGCCTTCCCTTCTATCAGACATACCTCCTTTTCTTCTCCCCTTCCCATCCTACTTTCCTCTAGAGTAAGATAGATTTCTATACACAGTTGAGTATGTATGTTATTCCCTATTTGGACCAAACTGATGACAGTATGGTTCACTCACTCCTCTGTACCTCCACCATCTTCCCCTTCACTATAAATGTTTTATCTTGCCTCTTTTATGTGAGATAATTTATCCCATTCTACCTCTCCCTTTCCCCTTATTCCAATGCATTCCTTTTTCTCACCCCTTAATTTTATTTTTGTAGGTATCATCCATTCATATTCAACGCACAAACACACCTGTGCTCTGCGTGTGTGTGTGTGTGTGTGTGTGTGTGTGTGTGTGTATGGTATTCCTTCTAACTGCCTTAATAATGACAAAGTTCTTATGAGTTACAAGTATCATTTTCCCATGCGGGGATGTCAACAGTTTAACCTTATTAAATTCTTTATGATTTCCTTTTCATGTTTACTTTTTTATGCTTCTCTTGAGTCTTATATTTGAAAATCAAGTTTTATATTCAGTTCAAAGTCCTCTATGTCATTGAATGTCCATTTCTCCCTGAAGGATTATACTAAGTTTTGATGGGTATATGATTCTTGGTTGTGTTCCTAACTCTTTTGCCCTCTGGAATGTCATATTTCAAACCCCTCCAAACCTTTAATGTAGAAGCTGCTAATTCTTGTGTTATCCAGGCTGTGGCTCCACAATACTTGATTCTATTTTTCTGGCTGCTTGCAATATTTTCTCCTTGACCTAGGATGTCTGGAATTTGGCTAAAATATTCCTGGGAGTTTTCATTTCAGGATGTCTTTTAGGAGGTGATTGGTGGATTCTTTCAATTTCTATTTTACCCTCTGGTTCTACAACATCAAGGCAGTTTTCCTTTATAATTTCTTGAAAAATGATGTTTAGGGGACAGCTAGGGGGTACAGTGGATAGAGCAC
>NW_020943483.1:0-2152 GCF_900497805.2 Vombatus ursinus | reverse complement strand
GGTCTGTGACGTCAGAGAGACCCTTTGTGAGGCAGGAGCCCGAACCCCCACCGAGAAATCCGGGCCAACGCCCCGTCACGGTCTGCGATCTTCAACTGGCTCGCCCCACTCAGCCTGCGCCCAGCCGTTGCTCCGGCTCTCCCTCCCCTCCGCCACGGGCCCTAGTGCGTTGCTTTGCGCTGCCCGCCCCCGCCCCCCGAATCCAAGCCCAGCCAAGACATCCTGACAATTCTCCTGTGCTCCGGCTGGCATACCTGATTGAAACCATTGCAGGTGCCCCACAGGCAGAGAGGAAAACAGGCAACTGTACAAGTGCCCCTGGCACCTTTTCTCCATCTCTTTGGCCATTCATTCTACCCCTAACAAAAGACGATTGATTTCTATCTTGAGATCCCCAAGCCCTTCTAGATTCTTTCTTTGTGTTCATCACCTTGAAGAACTCACATATTCTCTTCCTATGGGCACACAGAAGATTCCTCATGGATTCTCTTTCTATTCCTATGCAGGAGTGCTTGTCCAGTCTCTGATATGAGTAGACATGTATTATCCAGGTGGTTCAGTGGATAGAGTGTGTGGTCGGGGGTCAGGAAGACCTGAATGAAAATGGAGTTTCACATGTCACCCTGGACAGGTCACTTCACGCTGTTTGCCTTAGTTGTCCAAGAAGTTAGAGGAGCTGGAGAGGGAAAGGGCAAACCACTGGAGAATCAGTGCCATGAAAACCCCAAACAGGGCCACTCAGTGTCAGAAAATTCTGAAAAAACCACTGAATGAAGCTTCTCTCTTGCCTTCTTCATTCCTAGGGGAGACCTTTCTCTCTCTACATCGAAAAAAGTATTCCACTGTGTCTATCTCTCTGCGAGCAGATGTGGCTTCACATAAGATGAGAAAGAATAGGACGATCCTTAAAACAACATATACATGGAGAGAGAGAAAATGAGTCCTGCTGTATATCTCAAGAGAAAGAATATGTGTGCACTCATTTCTGTAGGGAGAAAGAATATGTGCATACTTAGATGTCATAAGATGTAGGAATCATCAGACATAATAGTGAGAGATATAGAAATACCTATATGTGAATATATTTTCTCTCCTTACCATTGCATACCAATATCAATTGAGAAGAAAGGAGTGCACGTGTGTGTAAGGACCTGAAGAAAAGATATATGAGTAGTCCCGTATGAAGAGACATAAATAATACTGGACTCCTCATCTACAGGAATATAGACAGAGAATATCAGTACAAAGAAATAGGACTCCAGAGAATAGGTGAGTCCTCATACGTGTCAGTATTGAGAGAATAAGAATACTCATCCACAAGTAACGGCCCAAATTTTCACCCACTTCTTCCATGCAATTTGACAAATGAGTTGACATTCCAAACTTGTTTTGCCCATGGCTATCTCATCTCTCTTCTTACAAACTTAGTCATATGTTGGGCCCAACCCTTTGGAGCACACTTTCCTCATCTCCCAATTTCAAATGAATTCTCTCAGTCAAATTTCTCTAGGAAATGATTGTATTGGGGTTGGGGGTGTATCTCTGTGTGATTTTGTGTGTGTGTATGTCTGTGAGAGAGAGAAAGAGAGAGAGAATGAGAGAGCCCTTTCTTCAAAGAATATCCCCTTTCAATCATGAGTCACAGAGTGGAATAGGTGGGCTTGGATGAGTTTTTTTTTTTTTGTGAGCCCCATTTCGTTTTGCTCTGCCTTGTTTTCTCCAATGGGTCATTGGCTTGGGCCCAGCCACTGAGGCTGTTGATGAAGGCATTCCAGCAGTCCTAAACTCCCGGATTGATGGCATCATTTGACAGGCCATGTGATGTCCTTTCTTGCCTCATTTTCTTCCTCTTCAGACCATTTGCAGCAGGGAGATGATCCTAGAGCTGTCCTGGTGCCTGATCTCCAGAAGCTGGGCCAGAAGCCTTCTTCTCCTAGGTGGCAGAATCTGATAGACCTGCCCAGGGTGGCAAAGAAAGGGCACCTGAGCTTTGGTCAAGGTATTCTTCAGGTGCCTTTCCTCAGCCTGACTCCTAGAGGGCCCTCATTGAGCACAGATTGCCGCCTTTCTTCAGCCTACATTTCAGAGCTTTGCTGTGGGATCACTTTCCACCCTCTTTCCCGTCTTGGAAAGGCCAACTCCAGCAAGCTCT
>NW_020943482.1:0-2153 GCF_900497805.2 Vombatus ursinus | reverse complement strand
AGAGCTTGCTGGAGTTGGCCTTTCCAAGACGGGAAAGAGGGTGGAAAGTGATCCCACAGCAAAGCTCTGAAATGTAGGCTGAAGAAAGGCGGCAATCTGTGCTCAATGAGGGCCCTCTAGGAGTCAGGCTGAGGAAAGGCACCTGAAGAATACCTTGACCAAAGCTCAGGTGCCCTTTCTTTGCCACCCTGGGCAGGTCTATCAGATTCTGCCACCTAGGAGAAGAAGGCTTCTGGCCCAGCTTCTGGAGATCAGGCACCAGGACAGCTCTAGGATCATCTCCCTGCTGCAAATGGTCTGAAGAGGAAGAAAATGAGGCAAGAAAGGACATCACATGGCCTGTCAAATGATGCCATCAATCTGGGAGTTTAGGACTGCTGGAATGCCTTCATCAACAGCCTCAGTGGCTGGGCCCAAGCCAATGACCCATTGGAGAAAACAAGGCAGAGCAAAACGAAATGGGGCTCACAAAAAAAAAAAAAACTCATCCAAGCCCACCTATTCCACTCTGTGACTCATGATTGAAAGGGGATATTCTTTGAAGAAAGGGCTCTCTCATTCTCTCTCTCTTTCTCTCTCTCACAGACATACACACACACAAAATCACACAGAGATACACCCCCAACCCCAATACAATCATTTCCTAGAGAAATTTGACTGAGAGAATTCATTTGAAATTGGGAGATGAGGAAAGTGTGCTCCAAAGGGTTGGGCCCAACATATGACTAAGTTTGTAAGAAGAGAGATGAGATAGCCATGGGCAAAACAAGTTTGGAATGTCAACTCATTTATCAAATTGCATGGAAGAAGTGGGTGAAAATTTGGGCCGTTACTTGTGGATGAGTATTCTTATTCTCTCAATACTGACACGTATGAGGACTCACCTATTCTCTGGAGTCCTATTTCTTTGTACTGATATTCTCTGTCTATATTCCTGTAGATGAGGAGTCCAGTATTATTTATGTCTCTTCATACGGGACTACTCATATATCTTTTCTTCAGGTCCTTACACACACGTGCACTCCTTTCTTCTCAATTGATATTGGTATGCAATGGTAAGGAGAGAAAATATATTCACATATAGGTATTTCTATATCTCTCACTATTATGTCTGATGATTCCTACATCTTATGACATCTAAGTATGCACATATTCTTTCTCCCTACAGAAATGAGTGCACACATATTCTTTCTCTTGAGATATACAGCAGGACTCATTTTCTCTCTCTCCATGTATATGTTGTTTTAAGGATCGTCCTATTCTTTCTCATCTTATGTGAAGCCACATCTGCTCGCAGAGAGATAGACACAGTGGAATACTTTTTTCGATGTAGAGAGAGAAAGGTCTCCCCTAGGAATGAAGAAGGCAAGAGAGAAGCTTCATTCAGTGGTTTTTTCAGAATTTTCTGACACTGAGTGGCCCTGTTTGGGGTTTTCATGGCACTGATTCTCCAGTGGTTTGCCCTTTCCCTCTCCAGCTCCTCTAACTTCTTGGACAACTAAGGCAAACAGCGTGAAGTGACCTGTCCAGGGTGACATGTGAAACTCCATTTTCATTCAGGTCTTCCTGACCCCCGACCACACACTCTATCCACTGAACCACCTGGATAATACATGTCTACTCATATCAGAGACTGGACAAGCACTCCTGCATAGGAATAGAAAGAGAATCCATGAGGAATCTTCTGTGTGCCCATAGGAAGAGAATATGTGAGTTCTTCAAGGTGATGAACACAAAGAAAGAATCTAGAAGGGCTTGGGGATCTCAAGATAGAAATCAATCGTCTTTTGTTAGGGGTAGAATGAATGGCCAAAGAGATGGAGAAAAGGTGCCAGGGGCACTTGTACAGTTGCCTGTTTTCCTCTCTGCCTGTGGGGCACCTGCAATGGTTTCAATCAGGTATGCCAGCCGGAGCACAGGAGAATTGTCAGGATGTCTTGGCTGGGCTTGGATTCGGGGGGCGGGGGCGGGCAGCGCAAAGCAACGCAGTAGGGCCCGTGGCGGAGGGGAGGGAGAGCCGGAGCAACGGCTGGGCGCAGGCTGAGTGGGGCGAGCCAGTTGAAGATCGCAGACCGTGACGGGGCGTTGGCCCGGATTTCTCGGTGGGGGTTCGGGCTCCTGCCTCACAAAGGGTCTCTCTGACGTCACAGACC
>NW_020943481.1:0-70788 GCF_900497805.2 Vombatus ursinus | reverse complement strand
AAATGTAACAAGCCTAATCTCTCTTCCTCCTGATAGACCTTCAAATATTTGAAGGGAGCCTTCACCTAAAATCATCTCTTTTACAGAATCTTCTTCCAACTTCCTTCATCCTGCCCCCAAGGAGTTTACAATCAAGTGTAGCGGTAAGTTGTTGTGGTTCTTTAGTCATTTTCATTCGTGTCTGACTCTTTGTGACCTCATTTGGGGTTTTCTTGGCAATGATACTGGAGTGATTTGCCATTTCCTTCTCCAGTTTATTTTGCAGTTGAGAAAACTGAGGCAAACAAGGTTAAATGATTTGTCCAGAATCACACAGCTCTTAAGTGTCTGAGGTCTCATTTGAATTCAGGAAGATGTGTTTTCCTGAGTCCAAGCCTGGAATTTGTACACTATGGTGCCATCTAGTAGTCCCATAGGGGTAAGACACACACACAACTCAGCATTACCCAAATTGATCTTCAAAACATCTCTATAAGAGTGGCAGTATTATTACCACCGTTTTACAAAGAATCTGTGTCTCAGAATAGTGAAATGATTTGCCTAGCATTAAACAGCTCATAAATGAGATAGATAGGACTTGAACCACAGTCTTCCTGTCTCTATGTCCAACTTGGGTCAGATTGCCTCTTCTACTTAATAATTTTTTGATAAATTTAACCTAATTATGTGTCACATGAAATAAACATTCTTTTATTGGTAATAGTATAATTTTTCTCTTGACATCTGAGTAGATATTTAAATTCTAAAAGGAAGGTCTTTGGCTGCCCTGAGGTCTGGGGGTCAACTTACAAGTAATAGAATTTTGGGAATAGTAATAAGCATATGGAGTTGACGGTTAAGCTGGGCATGATGTAAAGATTAAATTAACTCAAATGGTATTAGTCTTGACCAGTCTGCAAATGGGCCAAAAGCTAATGTCTATAGAAAGAAGCTCAGAGGATGAGCCAAGATGGTGGAGTGAAAGCAGTGACTTTCTTGAGCTCTCCCCCAAAGCCCACCAAATACCTATGAAAATGGCTCTAAACAAATTCTGAAGCAGCAGAACCCACAGAAAGACAGAGTGAAACAAACTTCCAGCCAAAGACAGCCTGGATGGTTGATCAGAAAGGTATATCATGCTGGGTGGGGAGAGGAGAGCAGTCCGTTGTGGGCACACAGGATGCAGAGATCCTGGAGCAGGCCTCAGAGGACTGAATCACAGGCAGCTGTGGCGGTTTCCAGACTTCTCAACCCACGAACTCCAAAGACAATTTAGACGGTCAGTGGGAAAAGTCTGTGACTGTGGTGAGAGAAGGAGCTAGGTCTCAGCCACACCTAGGGCTGCGGCTGTTTCCTAAGCTTCTGGCCCACAGACTGAGGGGGAATTGAGTGGCTGATCAGAGAGGGTTGCAGGGATCTCTTTGCCAGTACTGAGGGAGGAATCTCTTGCTTTGCCAGTGCTTGTATCTGGGTCACAGTTCTGAGGGGCAGTTCTGGGGCGAGGAGGAACACTGGTGTGGTGGAGCTTGTTGTGGTGGTGGAGAGGAAACACCTTGTCCCTTATCATAGCACCTTGGAAGAACTGAAAATTTTCAGGTCCCTAGAAGTATCTCTGAAAACAGCTGTACAAACCCCCGAAGCTTGGGACAGTACACTCTTCACATTGGAAGCAGACTTTTACCTTAACAAAGAATTTAAAACTCAAGTAATTGGCCGGGATCAAGAGTAAGCAGCGCAAAAAGAGTCAGACTATACTATCTTACTTTGGTGACAAAGAAGATCAAAACATACAACCAGAAGAAGATAAGGAAGCCAAAGCTCCCACATCAAAAGCCTCCAAGAAGAATATGAATCAGTCCCAGGCCTTGGAAGAGCTCAAAAGGGATTTTGAGAAGCAAGTAAGAGAAGTAGAGGAAAAACTGAGAGTGATGCAAGAAAATCATGAAAAACAAGTCAACAGCTTGCTAAAGGAGACCCAAAAAAATACTGAAGAAAATAACACCTTAAAAAATAGCCTAACCCAAATGGCAAAGGAAGTCCAAAAAACCAATGAGGAGAAGAATGCAATGAAAAGCAACATTGGCCAAATGGAAAAGTCCAAAAGCTTACTGAAGAAAATACTTCCTTAAAAACTAGAATTGAGCAATTGGAAGCTAATGACTTTATGAGAAATCAAGACACTATAAAACAAATCCAAAAGAATGAAAACTTAGAAAACAATGTGAAATATCTCATTGGAAAAACAATTGCCCTGGAAAATAGATCCAGTAGAGAGAATTTAAAAATTATTGGACTATCTGAAAGCCAAGATCAAAAAAAGAGCCTAGACATCATTTTTCAAGAAATGATCCAGGAAAACTGCCCTGATATTTTAGAACCAGAGGGCAAAATAGAAATTGAAAGAATCCACCGATCTCCTCCTGAAAGAGATCCCCAAAGGAAAACTCCTAGGAATATTGTAGCCAAATTACAGAGTTTCCAAGTCAAGGAGAAGATATTACAAGCAGCCAGAAAGAAACAATTCAAATACTGTGGAAACACAATCAGAATACCACAAGATTTAACAGCTTCTATATTAAGGGACTGCAGGGCATGGAATATAATATTCCGGAGGGCAAAAGAGATAGGATTACAACCAAGAATCACCTACCCAGCAAAATTGAGTATAATCCTGCAGGGAAAAAATGGTCATTCAGTGAAATAGAGGACTTTCAAGCATTATTGATGAAAAGATCAGAGTTGAATAGAAAATTTGATTTTCAAATACAAGACTCAAGTGGAACATGAAGAGGTAAACAGGAAAGAGAAAATCATAAGAGACTTCTTATGGTTGAACTCTTTACATTCCTGCATGGAAAGATGATATTAGTAACTCATGAGACATTTGTAAGTATTAGGGTAGTTGGAGGGGAAAAATTATATGTACATATATATAAATATAGATAGATAGATAGATAGAGGGCTCAGAGTGAGTTGAAAATGAAGGGTTCTTATCTGGAGAATAAAATTAAGGGGTGAGAGAGGATTATACTAGGAGAAGGAGAAAGGGAGAGGTAGAACAGGGTAAATTATCTCACAAAAAAAACAGAAAAGAAAAGGCTCTTACAGTGGTGGGGAAATGGGGAAGGTGTGAGGGAATAGGTGAATTTTATTCTATTAGAATTTAACTTAAGGAGGGAATAACATATACACTCAATTGGGTATGGAAATCTGTCTTACCCTACAGGAAAATGGGGGGGGGAGGGAACAAGAGAGTAAGGGGATGATAGAGAGGAGGGCAGATTGGGAAAGGGGGTAATCAGAAGCAAGTGCTTCTGAGGAGGGTCAGGGTCAAAAGAAAGAATAGAATAAATGGGGGGGTGGGATAGGATTAAGGGACATAGGGTGAGTTTTTCACAGCATGTCTACTATGGAAGTGTTTTGCATAACTGCACATATATAACCTATATTTAGTTGCTTGCCTTATCAATGAGGGTGGGTGGGGAGAGAGGAAGGGAGAAAATTTGGTACCCAAAGTTTTAAAAACACATGTTTAAAAAAATGTTTTCACATGCAACTGGGAAATAAGAAATACAGGAAATGGGGTACAAAAATCTATCCTGCCCTACAGGAAAATTGAAGGGGAAGGGGATAAGAGGGGGGGGGGAGAGATAGAAGGGAAGGCAGACTAGGGGAAGGGGTATTCAGAATGTATGCCCTCTTGGGGTGGGGGGAGGGGCAAGATGGGGTGAAAATTTGGAAGTCAAAATCTTGTGGAAGTAAATGTTGAAAACAAAAAAAGTAAAGAAAATTACCATAAGAACAAAAAAATTTAAAAAATAGAAAATTAAAAAGAAAAGAAGAGAGAGTGATGACAGAGGAGTGTGCTAAACACATGTTGTTTATTTTTGTCACAATCTGTTTCTGCTCCTCTGATGCTCTTCTTTTTCCCTTGACCAGAAACCAGCCAAGGTTTTTACTTAATGTTTCTTTACTTTTAAACTTCTCAGCTTCTTCCCTCTGAGGTTGGATATTTTTTTCACTGTATCTATTTTTCTTCCATTTCCATGCTTTATTATTAGAATAATTTTATAACTTCAATGTTATTGTGGGTTATAATCCTATTGCTTTTGTGTTTTGGAATATCATATTCCAAGCTCTCTACTCCACTGGTGGTAAGTTTGAGGTGATACTGATGTAGCTTGTTTGTGTTTGTTTGAACTTTGTCTTTCTGATTGCTTACTTTTATTTAACCTAGGAGCTTTGTATTTAGGCTATGATGAATATTCCTGAGAGATTTCTTTATGAATTTGCTTTCAGGAGGTGACTGGGGATTCTTTTTATTTTAATCTTTCTCTATATTTTTAATAGATCATAATAAATTTTCATGATTTCTTGAAATATGAAAAAAATAAAGAAGCTCAACGACAGAACTTGATGGCAGTGGTAGAAAGGAACTTCAAATCTTCCCTTTATTCAAAATAGCTTTGCTGGAAGAAAATGAGAGAGAGTCCTGGCCTTCAAGTATCACCCCATTAAGATAATTTTAAATTTTACTGTTACCACAAATAGATTAGCTCCCATGATGAAATAGGTGACCTTAGTCCACAAAAAAGGAGGCAAAATCACCTTGACATGGGTCTTTCTGCCCCCAAAGTAATATTGTAAAGGTTCAAGGATAACTAAACCTGATTTTCAGTCCCTGCCCACAACACCTACTGTAGGATCATATTTGGGCCCTGTTGGTGCTGTACATAGAAATGAATGTTCATCCTATTTCACTGGAAACTCTTGCAATTCTGAGTCAAGTTGGAAGTAGAAATATGTAAAGCACTTAGGGAAATATGGCTGTCATACTATTTATCTGAAAGGAAAGACCCACCTTGGCTTTCCTAATGGAAGGAGAAGCTTTGAACTCAAGACATCTCTGTACTATCAATGTTTTGATGTAAATCTTCTTGACATTATCCGATGGAGTGTTTTTGTTTTGGTGAAGAAGAGCAATTTTCTTAAACAAAATTCCTGGTCTTTGAATGATTTGGAAGATGGTGAGTGATTCCTGGCCTGTAAGTGCCAACTTGTGAAGAAAATTTCTCAGTTTTAAGGAACAATGAAATTATTTTGAAAATTTTTACCTACCTCTATGATAAAATAGGTGACTTTAGTCTATATAAAATGTGCAAATACTTTCATAACTTGAATTTTTAAGGCTCTGACATGCCATTGTAAGTATTCAAGGAATACAGATCATGATTTTCAATCCTTGCTCACACTGATTTAAAATCTTATCTCTTATCTAATCATAATTAGAGTAATACGACATCTGCAAGAGACATCCTTCTCTTTCTGACTTGAATGTGGAAATTTTAACTGAAGGTTTCTCCTTGAAGAGAATATAATAGAATTTTTATTCATAAAATTTAAAAGTTTTTATACAAAGAAAATCAATGCAATTTAAAAAAGATGGGAAAATTAATTGGAAAAAACAACCTTTGTAACAAGTTTCTCCAACTAAGGTTTTGTTTATAAGATATGCAATAAACAGATTCAAATTTATAAGACTAAAGTCAATTCTCCAACCAAAAATTGATTAAAGGATGTGAGCAGGTAGTTTTCAAAAGAATAAATACAACCTAACTACCATAATAAAGACAAATTTAAACAACTCTAAGGTTCCATCTCACACCCACTAGCAAAAACTATGAAAAGGAAAATGGCAATTGGTAGAGGAGCTGAGAGACAACAGGTATACCAATGTATTGGTGGAGATATGAATTGGTCTAGCCATTCTGTAGGGCAATTTGGAGCCATGAGTCTGATATGCTAAGAAACTGACTAAAGTTTAGATATATGGTCAATCCTCAACATTCATGTGTTTAACTTATGTGATTTCAAGAATTTGGAGGATCTTATTAGTAATCTCATTTTCACTTTTGCATTGGCAACTGCACACATTCATGGCTATGTGCAGTTTGTTGTTCAGTCATTTCAGTCTTGTTCTACTCTCTATGACCCCATTTTGGGGTTTTCTTTGCAAAGATTTTGGAGTTGTTTGCCATTTTCTTCTCCAGTTCATTTTATAGATGAGGAACTGAGGCAAACAGAGTTAAGTGACTTGCCTAAGATCATACAGCTAGTAAGTGTCTGGAGCCAGATTTGAATTTGTGAAGATCAATCTTCCAGATTCCAAGCCCAGTGCTCTATCCACTTCACTTAGAGAAATAAAAAATAAAGTGTGTGATGCCTGCAAGTATGTGGAGCAGCTGGCATGCTACTAGGATATATTATTTCTAGCAGGTTCATCCTTCAGCATTTCCAATGCAATCTACCACCCATGAAGGACAGTCTGTACATTTTTTTGACAGCAATTAAAGTGCCAGCAACCTCTCCCTGGGTTTTTCGAAGGCAGCCAAAGTAGAGAGATTTGTTGAAGTATACAGTTCAGTGCCTTCACACTGCCATTTGACAGAGTAGAAGGTAAGATTCAGGTTTAAAATGTTTTAATTTTAAGAATTTTATTGGCTGTAGAGTATTTATGGTACTTTAGATTTCATGTGTTATAAAAAGTGAATATTCTTTGAAATAAATGTGTTTTTAAATTGAGATGTAAGCACAAAAGGTCATAGAATTCTAGGGAATTTCTAGCAAGAAATATGTTTTTCATGTTACCAATTTTATTTTGTATACTGCATTTTATGGGTTATTTCATGGGTACTGTGTTGGGAAATGTGTGTATTATCAGAATTAATGTTTTCTTATAAAGAATTGTATGCAGCAAAGTGTGTTTTCAGTAGTCTCTGGTGAAAGGTTGCAGTTTTTGGTTGTTGTGAGAACCTAACTGTCTATTTCCTAGAGGTTCAATGTATCAGCATTCATGTTTTTGACTTTTGTACTGTTTTCTAGGAATGTTAACTCCCGTGAAAGTTGAGGATTGATTATATGAGGATATAGGAACTCTAAGACTATTAATTACTTACAGAATTATGTCTATGTTTCCTTTCAGAGTTAAATTGACTTAAAAGATTTTATGGTAAAAGGCAGCTTTTTAGACATGAGAAGATTACAACCCTTTTCTTTCCTCCCAGCCCCCTTATGCTTTTGGGCCCTACCTGTTCTATCCCTTCTTCTCTCATTCCAGGAAAAGCAAACACAGGGCTGGGCAAAAGTCCTTCCTTTTAAAAAGTTCAGGTGGGAGAGAACATCTTGGGTGACAAGAAGTGGGAAAGGGTATAGTAAAGAGGGAACATAAAATGTGAATTCTGGGTGATTCTAGATGAACCCCCCATGCATAATTATCTAAACAGAACATATGTACAGATAAGTGTAGTTCAAGAAAAATTGAGAAAGGAGAGAGAACTAACAGCAAGAGGTCAAAGAAAGTTTCTCTATAATTGACCCAAAATGTCTACTCTCATTTCCTGGCATCTAGGACTAAGTCTTGTCCTCCATTTTCCTCCATGATTTGGAAGAATAAGGTTACAGGGTATATGTGTTATCCTAGAGCAAATATGAAAATGTGTAAACTTAGGTAACAATGCTGTACTAAAATACAAGCAACGCAACAATATATAATGGTGCTGTGTTATGAGTATTTTTTTGGCAAAGTATCTAAGGGGAAGGTAATTCATAAAATGCTTAGAATACAAAAGTCAAAATTTATATAGCACTTAATATGTGCTAGGCACTCTGACAAACTCTTTACAAGTATTATCTCATTTCTTCCTCAGGACAACCATGGAAAGTAGGTGCTATTATTATCAGATTTACAGATGAGGAAACTGAGGCAAACAGAAGGTAAGGGACTTGCCCAGGTTCATATAGCTATTAAGTGTCTGAGGCTGTATTTGAACTCAGGTCTTCCTGACTCCAGATCCAGCACTCTATCCACTGTGGCACCTATGATTATATGATGTATTTGAGTTCTCAATTACAAATCATCATGGGAGTCATTGTAAATTGTTTCCTTAAGACTTTCCCTTTGTCCCACTTTGGCCAAAAAGGTCAGCTGATTTCTAGGTATCATCGCAGAAAGAATGGGAAAAAAATAGATGATATCCAGTCTCCAGGTTGTTCTGTTTGCTACAAAGATGAGGGAGAGGAGCTAGAAAAGAACAGATTTGGGGATGTGTTCAAATTTTTTTTGCAGGTGAAGAATAGTTAATCTGTTGATTGAAGACATGAAAACCTTTTATTCTGCTGCAGAAAGAATAAATCTAGAAATTACCTTTTCCCCAAAAAGTGGTATAGGCTGAAATGATCTATTTGTTCCAGAAGAGTAATGAAAAATTCATAGAATGCAGTATCAGCCCAGTTCTCCCAAGGGATAGGAAGGTATTCAGACCATATCTCCAAAGGATAAAGCCCAAGAGGACTGTAAATACGCTTGCCCCAAATCATCTCTTGGTGCCAAAATGAAGAGAGAAGGGCAAGGCTGAGCTGGAAAGATCAAAAGGCTACCTGGGGAACCTGGTTTCTTATCCTCTCTACTCTTGTACAAAGTGGGCTAGATAGAAGTTGAAAAGTTGTAGAGAATATTTTTTTCTTAAGTAGCTTAAACATGTTCTCTGCTATTTATGGAATGGCATCTTTTGTTTAACAATTCTTTATGTCTTGACAATTTGGTGTAAAATTTTAGGGAATGTGTGCACTAATTGTCACAAATGGCAAATAAGTAGGATTAAAATAATTCAATTCAGCAAACATTTGTTAATCTTACTGTGTGCCATGCACTGTGCTAGGCTCTGGGAATTCAAAGGCAAAAACAGTAGTGATAGAACATATGCACAGAGAAACATCATACAAGGAAAACTGAGGAGGGAGAGAGGACTGAAAAGAAGGGATCACGAAAAGCTTCTGGAAGAAGGTGACAATAGAAATCAGCCTTCAATGAAGACAAGGATTATATGAGACAGGAATGAGAAGGGGAATATTCTGGATTGGGGAAAAAAGCTTGTACAAATGTAAGGATGTAGTTTTAGAAGTTGCTGGTAGTTTAACATGACTAGAATGTAGAGACATTTACTCTTCATAATGATAATAACAACATTAAAAGCTAGCATTTTAATAGTGCTTCAAAGTTTATAAAGTTCTTTATAAGTATTATCTCATTTGATCCTCACAATAATTCTAGGAAGTAGGTGCTATTATTATCCCCATTGTATAGCTGGAGAAGCCGAGGAAGACAGAGGTTCAGTGACGGGCCCAGGGTCACAAAGCTAAGCACCTGAGGCAGCATTTGAAGTCAGATATTCTCGTTTACCACTTTGTGGACAGTACTGACAATTTCATTTTTGACCCACTCTCCCACAGAAAGGAGTCTCCCAAACTGGTCACTAGTTAAATCATCATGCTACCTGCCTCAGGAAGGAGGAAACTTCTTCACCCAGGAGACTTTGGTCAGTGGCTTTCACCCTGATGGTCAGTAGCTATTTCAGTCACAGTTATCTTACCTCTCAGGAATGAGGACCCATTGGAAATGGGAAAACTGGAGGCCAAGAAAAGAAGGAATATTTACACATTTATTAAGGATCTAAGGGAAATGAGGATTAGAACTCAGCCCTAGACAAGCAAACAACAAGAGTGAAAAATTTCAACCCAGAAAACACTAAGCTGCTTATCACTTTCAAGTCTATCCTAGGGCAGGAATTGCTCCCTTTACACATCCAGCAGCCTTCTTAGTAACCTCTGGATCCCCTGCTTGATTTCCTTTGTTCTCACACCATAGACGATGGGGTTCATGGCTGGGGGGATGAGGTGATGCAAGATATTGAGCAGAATGGGCACATCAGGAGGGATTCTTTTTCTGGCCACATTGGTGATAATCAGGACCAGTAGAATGGTGCTGAAGAAGAGGATGAGGATGAAGTGGGAGCCACATGTGCTCAGGGCCTTGGCTGCAGCCCCCTCTGCCTTGATCCTCAGCACAGCTCGAAGGATAAACGTATAGGAGAAGATGATGAGGATGAGATCAGAGCCCAGCAGTGTCCAACCAGCTACTAACTGGTAGAGCCGGTTGAAAGTGATGTCATCACAGGAAAGTGTGGAAACAGACAGGTTGGTGCAGATGCAATTCTTGATGATGTTCCCTGCACAGTAATGTAGTTGGGCAGAGAGGATGGGGACAGGGAGGGAAAAGAGGGCATTCCGAGCTATGACAAAAATAGCTGCCTTGGCCACAAAGTGGTTAGTGATGATGGATGGGTATCTCAGGGGGTGGCAGATGGCCACGTAACGATCATATGCCATAACCATGAAGGTGCAGGACTCCATGGTTAGGAAACTATTCATGACAAACATCTGGAGGAAACAGGCAGAGAAACTGATGGCCCTGAGATCAAACCAGAAGATAGTCAGGACCTTGGGGATGACAGTGAGGCAGAGCACGATGTCCAGCAGGGAGAGAAGGCTGAGCAGGTAGTACATAGGCTCATGCAGAGAAGCCTCCAGTCGGATGGTGATTAGAAGGGTGGCATTGGCCGCCATGGCCAGGAGGAAGAGTAGGCTCAAGGGCAGGGAGAGCCAGTGCTGCCAGCTCTGGAAGCCAGGGAAGCAGATGAGGAGGAACTCAGAGAGTACAGCAGGTGAGCTGTTATGTACAGATAACATGGAATACATTGTGAGCTGACCAGCCTTCTGTTGGAGGGCCAGTATAGAAGTCAATATATCAGAAATTTTGGTTGTTGTAGGATTCACCAAAATGAGATGATGTCTCTCCTGAACAACATGGGGGCTACACCTGACTCTCTTTGGTTATAATGACCCATTCCTGGAAGGAGCATCTTGAAAAGGAGTAGAAATGTAGGTGCTTCCCGTTGGCAAGTCACCTGATGCATTTCCCCCCATCTGTAAAAGGAAGGGGTTCAATGTAATCATCTTACAGCTCTCAAGCTCTACAGTTGTACTACCCTACAAATTCTAGAAGTGTGAAATACAGTTATATGGGGAGATACTGTTGGGAATGGATAGTCAGAAGGGAGACTAGTTCTGGTTGGGAATTTTGCTTCTTTGTACATTAACTTATTAAACTGGATACCAAGATATATGTGGGGTGAGAGTGGATGGTTAGCAAAAGATGAAATTATCACTTAGTGGGGCACAGGAGGTGCCTTCTCCTACTAGGGCTCTTAGACTGGGAGTTGGGGAGGGGAGGTGGTTCATTCTCTGAAATTTTCCTAGCTCTTCAAAGCATCTTATGGTTTTTTGGGGGAATTTTTAGCTCCTCTGACACCATTACCAACCAAGGTGACAATCCCTCTTATGGGATCCTAATTCCTGGTGTCCTCCATTTCTGCTACATAATTAACTACTTACATTTCCGTCTCTATACATCAATCTTCCTTTAGTGATTATTTTCTCTCTCTATCCTGTTTCTTTATCTCTTTTCCCAGCTGGGTGGCACAATAGATAGCGTACCAGGCCTGGAGTCAGGAAGACCTGAGTTAGAATCTAGCCTCAGATACTAACTAGCTGTGTGATCCTAAGTAAGTCCCTTAACTTCTGTTTGCCTCAGTTTTCTCATCTATAAGATGGGGATAATAATATCATTTACCTCACAGGGCTATTGTGAGCATCAAAGGAGTTAATAATTGTAATGCCCTTAACACAGTGCCTGGCATAGTGCTGTATACATTTTAGTTATTATTATCATCACTTCCTTTTGATATTGTCCAAGTGCATATTTCCTTTTTCCTTTCCACCTAAAGTGCATCTTTTCACCTTCTAAACCAGATTATATATTCTACACTTGAATAAAATTTTTCAGACTCTGGTGTCCCTCTGGATAGTGGCATAGACCACTGGGTACCACATAAGAGACCCCAGGCATCAAAAAGGCAATGACTTTTCCTTTGATGGTACAACCACTGATAATGGGAGGAGGTGGTGTTAAATACATATCATGGTAGTGAATCATTGACAAAGAGGCCAGAGCAGGGCAGGAGCTGGGAATACGCAGAAGGGTGGGGGTGTCTGAATGCTTCTTAATCCCTCATCATTCAACATGTTAGACATCACTGGCTTCCATGTCTGCCCAGAGAGGTCCTAGGGTCCCTGTACAACCATTTCCTTTCCCTCTTTCCCCACTCAATCAGAAGTTAGCAGGAGAAGCCATTAACAGAGGCCCTCCAATCATATCTAGCTCCAATTTGAAATAAAGAAACAATTCTAGATCCTTATGCAAGGCATTCTCCCTAGTGTAGCCTTACCCCTGCTCACTGAGCCAGGATGGATTCTTAATTCCCAAACCCTGACTTTTTCTGTTGCACTTCTTCCTCTCCCTTCTCACAAGATTCACAGGGACAGACCAGCAGTATCCTGTTGCACCAGCAACACCACTGGCATGAAGGTTTTTATGGACTTTAGCTCCTCTTTCTTGGGGTCCATAGGGATATGAGTGGTTTATACACATGAGATCTGTAGGCTAACTCCCATGAGTCCCCCTATACCTGGGTTGATTCTGGGGATGAGAGGGAGAAAAGAAAACACTTGAAACTAAGCCAAATCATGGGCAAGGAGCAGATGAGGAAGGGGGAATTAGGAATGGAGAGTTCTATAATCAAAACTGAAATCCCCAGGGCATGAGAAATGGATAATTATCTTGGAAAGAGGGACAATTCCATTAATGTTGCAATAGGCTTATTGAAGAATTACTCTCCATACAAACATGTGTCTACACACTCATACTCAAATATATATATAAATACATACATACAGACTCTCCCTTTCCCCCCCAAATCCAGAACCTTCTTAAACTACCATATAGTCACTCAGGCTACCTAGTACCACTTAGCAAAACATTTTGTCTTTAATCCTTTACTTCTTGTTGTCATCCACTTCCAAACCTCTACCCAGACCAGTCCTGTACTTCAGACAATATCCCTGTCCCATTGCTTGTGCTGCCTACTAAACGACCTTACATTCCAGCTCAAGATTACCCACATTATTTCTCTTTGCATCCTACCTTGAAGAGGCCTCCTCAAGGAAGTCTGTCCAACCAGACCAACAGAATGAGCAAAACAACTTTTTGAATTAATTGCATAAATATTATTTCAATTGGTGGCATGGAAAGGGCTGTTAAGGGGTTCCCTAAACTTGTCTTTTTGAGTTTTCATATTTTCCAGCAACACTGGAATTCTATGGGAGAGAGATTCAAAGAATTCATGAGGTCCTGAATGTGTCAAGGGTGAAGCTCCCCTGGAGCTGACATAATTTGTCATTGCCCTCCAAGCTGCCCTCTTTGTATGTCCTTGGGTGGTAAGACAGGTGCCAGGCATTATATGCTGCCCTGGGATATTTGCAGATAAGTAGATCCTTCTATCTTCATAGTCTAGCAGCTTCCAAGGGAAAAGAATGAGGCTTTTTGCATCACCCTGCTCCTCCCTGTAGGGAGTGGTCTTGTCTTTTTTCCCACCTTTGCTGTACCATTTCCCCTTCCGTGTCACACCCCTTTCTGGTATCACCTTCTCCCTCTGTTCTGCTATTATAAAAATGTAAACTTCTGTAAGTTATTGTGAACTTTTGAGTTCCACATGTGTGTTCATTTCTCTTATAACAAACCTCGTTTTCACATAAGTCTTGTGACATTGTGATTACCTGTTGACAATAAATACATACATATACACACATATATAGCAGCTAGGTGGCTCAGTAAACTGGATTTGGAGTCAGGAAGACCTGAGTTCAAATCTGGCCTCAGAAACTTACTAGCTGTGTGACCCTGGGCAAGTCACTTAACCTGTTTGCCTTAATCCACTAGAGAAGGAAATGGCAAATCATTCCAGCATCTTTTCTAAAAAAGTTCCATGCACAGTATGGTCCATGAGGTCATAAGGATTTGGACACAACTGAACAACAACAAATATATATGTATATATGTGTGTGTATATATATACATATATATACACACACACACATGTTTATACGCGTATGTACACATATACGTATGCATATATTATTTTGTTGTTCAGTCATTTCAGTTGTGTCCAACTCTCTGTGACCCCATTTTGCTATCTTTACCAAGGAAACTGGAGTGGTTTGCCATTTTCTTCTCCAGCTAATTTTACAGATGAGGAACTGAGGTAAACAGGATTAGGTGACTTGCCCAGGGTCACACAACCAGTAAGCGTCTCAGGCCTGACTTAAACTCAGGTCCTCCTAACTCCAAGGCCTGGTGCTCAATCCACTCCACCACTTCCCCCTTATCCACATGATAACACTTAAATACTTGAGGATATATCCCTCTTCTCCACCAATTCTTCCTTTTTCCTGCCAAACTGAAAGTCTATAGAGTTATTATGTTGACCTCATTGTTGTATGCCTGTGAAACCTAGACAGTATACCAACACCATGCCAGGAAAGTGAATCACCATTTAACTTTCTTAGGTAGATTCTGAAGACCACCTGGCAAAATAAGGTACCAGACCCTGAGGTTCTTTCTAAAGCTAATTTCTCAAGCATTCAAACTCTACAGCAGAGAGTGCAACTCTGTTGGCTTGGCCACATTTGTATGCCAAAAGTATGTTTGCCTAAAAGACTATTTTGTGGAGAACTGACACAAGGCAAGCGCTCATATGGAGTTCAGAAGAAGCAATACAAGGATACTCTCAAGGTCTCTCTGATGAACTTTGGAATAGATTGCGTGACATGCAGGATACTGGCAAAGGACCCCACATCATGGTGTTCCCACATCAAAGAAGGCTTTGTGCTCTGTGAGAGAAGCAGAATTTGAGTAGCTCAAAAGAAATTTGAGATGCACAAATTTAGGGAAGTCTCTACTCCAAATGTTCACGTGGACTATTTGTGCCTGACCTGTGGTAGAGCCTTTTGAGATTGTATTCATCTGATTAGCCACAGTCAGATACTCTATACCTTGACTCCAACATGGCGAGGTCATTTTGGTCCTCTTTGAGAACAAAGGACAACAACCAACCAGCCATCCAACTCAGATGCCATCTTCTGCGTGAAACCTTTTCTGATCACCCAACTTTTAATACCCTCTCTCCTGTAGCACTTTGTATTTAACTACTTTGTAAATATAAATATATGTGTATCTATGTAAATATACATGTCTACTTGTATATATAATGTACATATATGTGCATGTATTTATTAACTTTATTGTGTATACATTTTACATGTACGTCCCCCCCCATTAGGATATAAACTCATTGTGAATCATTTAATTCTTTCCTTTTACGTCCCCATAGCCTCAAATAGAGCCTTTTACATAGCAGGAATGTAACGGATACTTGTTCACTGATTGATTGATAAGCTACACTCTTAAAGATAAAACACATATCCATATTTATTTCTAGTTATTGAATATGGAAAGACTTTTATTTTCATTTTGCTTATGCTATGATCCAAGTTTTCTAAAACTGTTAGCAAAAGTTAGGTAATATTAGCTTTTGAAATTCTTTTCCTCTCCTTGTCAAATTTCTTAAATACCCATCAGGCTAATCTTAGAGAGTTAGTAGTGGTTCTCCCTATTTTATTAAGAAGGAACCCCATGTCACGCTAGAAGGGTAGGGGCAATAGGGTGTCAGTCTTCCATATGTATTTATCTATTCATCCAAGTTTCTCTGTCTTCTATATGGTCCTTCTCATACTTCAACCAAAAAACCAACCACGACGTCATTTTGATCTAATTTTCTCTTGACTAATGTCAACATTTCTGGGCCAGGATTAACTCAGATCCATCCAGTGATTCAGTTATGAGATTGGAATACAGAAAATATTTGCAGACCATCAAATCCAATAAAAATTAAATTCACTCAAGACTTGTTGTTGTTCAGTCATTTTTGGTTGTGTCTGACTCTGTGACCTGATCTGAGATTTTCTTGCCACGGATACTGGAGTGGTTTGTCATTTCATTCTCTAGCTCCTTTTATAGGTAAGGAACTGAGGTAAACAGGGTTAAGTGATTTACCCAGGGTCACACAGCCAAAGTCAAAGGCCAGATTTGAACTCAGGAAGGTGAGTCCGTGCCCAGCACTCTATTCACTGTGCCAACTAGCTGCTGTATGGAAAGGTACAATATACTAAAAAAAATAGACACTGTTTCTCTTCATCCCTTCCCTCATGGGCACTTTAGCCAGGACAGCAATACTGCTTCTGCCAGAACTCAGTCCGAAAAATAACAACAATAATAACTAGCTTTTTATATAGTACTTTAAGGTTTTCACAACACCTTACATAGGCTAACTCATTTGATCCTCTCAATGATCCTGTGAGGTAGGTGCTATTGTTACACCCATATTACATTTGAGGAAACTGAGGCACAGAGAAGTTTAGTGACTTGCCCAAGATCACACAGCTAGTCTGAGGCAAATTAGAATTCATTTTTTTTATGACTTCCAAGTCCAGTGCTCTAGCCACAGCATCATCTAGCTGCCTATTAACAATTTACAGAGACTGGGCCTTTTATGTCTCAGGTGAAAAGGAAGCCACAATATTGGCTCATGCCCTAGTCCTCCAGAATAACCAAATCCCAAGGACTAACTCACTCCTTATCCCTTTAAAGGGAAACCAGCCCAGACTACATCAAACAAATGCTCTTCCTCTTGCACAGTTCCTGAGTATTTGTGATGAGGTGTGTCAGGAACAGCTTTGCAGAGTGTTGTGAGTCAGAGGATGGGAGAGCATACAGAATCACTGGGATTCAGTGTAAATGAGTGAGAATGTGTCCAAGTCTGGAACTCTATTGGTGTGGATTAAAAGCCCCACAGTTTGTGAATGACTATGCTTTTGTTAGAGAAAAGAGGGGTTTGATCCTAAAGGAGTCAGACTCCATTTGTGATACAAGCCCTAAAACTGTGTGTGGTTCTGTCTGGTGGTTACTCACATGGCAATCACAGTATCTATGGGACAGTGAGGAGTGAAGAGCCCTGTCAGATGTTGTATACTTGACTATTATAGGCCTCAGCTCCCAGAATGCAGAACTGAAGCTTAGATTGTGGTTGAATTCAGTCAGTACATGTGAGTGGAAATATATCATAGTCACTCAGTCAATAAACATTTATTAAATATTTGTTTTGTGTCAGGCATTATCCTAAGATAACAACATGGTCCTTTCTCTCAAGAAGCTAACTTTTTAATGGGAGAAATAACATGTAAACAACTACATACGTTAAGGATATATCAATGTATATTGGAGCTAATCTCAGAAAGAAGGTACTATCAATGGTGGGGGAACAAGAAAGGCCTCTTACAGAAGATAGGATGTAAACTGAGTCTTAGAAGAATCTTTGGAAGCCAGAAGGCTAAGAAGAGGTGAGAGAACATTCCAGGCATTGGGGAAAGCCAGTAGAAGGACATGGATATGGAGTATCATGTGTAGAAAATATGGAAAAGGCCAGTGTCACTGGATTATAGGCAACATGGAGGGGAGTAAAGTGTAAGAAGAATGGAAAAGTAGGAAAGGTCCAGATTGTAAAGGACATAAAAAGACAAATAAAGGGTTTTATATTTGATCTTAGAGGTGATACACAACTGCTATAGTTTATTAAATGAGAGTTTGGAGGTGTATGACATGGTAGACCTGTGCATTAGGAGGATCAATTTGACAGCTGAATGCCAGATGGACTGGAGCAGGGAGATAAATGAGGCAAGGGAGACTAACTAGAGATCTATTGTAACAGTCCAGACAAGAGTCTGTGCCAGAGTAGTGGCTGCATGAATAAATAGAAGGGGATAACAATAAAACATACTATGAAGGTAAAGTGCAAGTGAGAAATTGAAGATGACATCAAGGTTCTGAGTCTGTGTGACTGGGAAGATGGTGGTGGCCTTGTCAGTAATGGGGAAGGTTAGAGATGGGGGAGATTTATGAGGAGAGATAACGAATTCTGTTTTGGACATATTGAGTTAGAGGTGTCTATGGAAAATTCAGTCAAAGATATCCAATGAGCAGTTGGTAAGGTGAGACTGGGACATCAGGAGAGAGAGTAGAGAGGGTTATAGAGGGATAAGAGAAGATGGGATAGGACAGAGTCTTGGGGGACAAGTAGGTATGACCTGTACAAAGGTGCAGTAAAGGAGACTGGAAAAGACTGATTGAGTGGGATGTCTCTGCCTCTATTCTAATCTCCATCTCTCTTCTTTTCCTCACCATATGCAGATGATATTCCATAATATGCCTAGAATTCCAGGATTTCCCCTCTGATGAATTCAAATCAATTAAACAAATATTTATTAAGTGTTTATTCTGTTTGAGGCACTGTGTTAAGTACTGAGAATGTAGAATCAAATAAAGTATCCTGCCCAGACATATGGGCAGAAGGGACCATGAAAGTCTGAAGTCCCTTGGTCCTTGAAGACTTTCTAGAATGGAAAGGGGGTGGCTCCATTGCTATGAGTTAGAGGAACAGAAGAGTCATCATTCCTGGAGACAGCAGAATAGATTAAGTGACCAAGGGGAGAATCCTTTTCTGCCTAAAATTTAAGTAGTGAAGGGAGAGGAAGCCCCTGGAGGGAGTCTAGTCCTGGAACACCTTCCTACCTCTCTCCGTTCTTCTCTTTTCACCACAAGACTGGTACATACCAACAGATATCTTTGCAAAGGGATGATGGCAATGCCCCCAGAGACTTCAGAATCTGCTTGCTGCTCTGGAAACATTAAACTTCAGGGAATAAACCTCATCATAAATAAACCGTTCCAGCCACCCCAGCTCAGAGAGGTACCTTTTGTTTGCTTAAGAATTAGCTCCTGTTACAGTTGGTGAGTAACTATTAAGGAGTGGACATCGAACTTATGTGGGTCTACATGTTCCCAGATGAGAATACAATGGAACCAACAGGAGAAAAAGACACAGTTAAGGTGTGTGTCCAGTGATTGGCCTGGAGAAAGAACCTAACAGTAAGAGATCATGTCAAATTGAAGGATTGGAATGGTACAGATAGGTTGGGACTTCAGATCAAGAAAGGGATATTAGAAATTATCTGATCCAACCTCTTCTTTTTATAATTGATAAAGCTGAGGCATAGAAGAGAGAAATGTCTTGCTCCACCTTATATAAATAAATTAGGGGAAGCCTTGCAACAGAAATCAGGTTTCTGGACTCCAGTTCAGAGCTCTTCCTCTTGTATTTGCTTTATTTTCCTCAAGTGAGGCTGGAGGAAGGCTCTAAGGTCAGGGAATCAGGTAAGCAGCAGAACAAAAGCTGAGTCAGAGCTGACTCAGGAATTCAGCACTGATTGAGAGGGATATGGACATTGATTTTTTGTTGTACCATTGATCACCTGTGCAAAGACCCAGCAAAGTGGTTTTTGAGCTGCAGTGACACAAGGGAACCTGCCTCTGGCTTCAGTGCTTCAGCTGAGAGTGTGAGGGAAGGTGCTCATAGGAAATCAGCCAGCGCGTACAGACCCAATTCAGGATGTTTTATCATTATTATTATTACTGTTGTTATTTGTTGTTGCTATTATTATTGATAGCTGGCATTTGTGTATTGCATTTACAGTTAGCATTTATTTATTCCAAAGTGTAAATCTCATTTTGTCCTCACAGTAACCCTGGGAGATAGGTGTTATTATTATTTCCATTTTTCAGATAAGAAAACTAAGGGAGACAGATTAAGTGACATGCCTAGGGACACATAGCTACTAAGCACATGAGGCTGAATTTGAAATTGGTTCATTCTGCCTCTGGGTCCAGCACTGTGCCACCTAGCTGCACAAAATAATTTTTCTCTCAAAGGGGAGCATATAGAGATAGTGTAATATTTCTGTCTTGTCCAGTGTGTATATGTGTGTTTTGGGAAAAGAGTATAAGCAAAAGTCACAGAGAAGGGATATGTAGGAGGAGAGATTTGGGAAAGGATTGTGATCAATATCATGTGCTATTTAAGAAAAGGCCGGAATAGCCATCATATTAAGTTCAGTTAACAAGCATTTACTGAGCACCCATTATACAAAAAGCTCTATATTGCGCACCGTATGTTTTCCCGAGATGAATGAGTTATCTTCAAGGAGTTAAATTCTTGTAGGGGAGTTAAAGCACAGATATGTTATCAGCTACACAATCCCCTAGTTTCATAGTAGCTCAAAGAAGAGGAGAGATGGCTTATGGCAAAATGGGAGCAATTGTCAAGTGAATTGTTCAGATTATATAAATGCATGAGAATTTCAGGACAAGGAGAGAGTTTACTTCTGGGGATGGGAGTATTCAGGGAAGGCTTTATGGACTAGGTAGAATTTAGGTTGGCTGTGAAGTGTGAGGGGATAGAGAGAGGAGGAAAGTGTATTTTGCCTTTATGAGACTAGCATGAACAAAAACACAGGGAGAAGAAAATACATGATAGTGAAATTCAGAATTTGAAGAACTCATCATCAGAAAGACACATCAGCAAATTGCAATACTGTACTTTGATGATTTACTTGAAAACAAAAAGTTTATATATAAGCAAAAATAAATACAATTTTAAATGTAAAAGAGGCAAGGTAGAGTACCGACATACCTCAGAGACATTCAGGTTAGATTCCAGACCATCATAATAAAGCAAGTTGCACGAACTTTTTGGTTTCCAGGTGAACATATATTTTTTTGGTTTTCCCAGTATGTTTACACTATACTATAGTATATTAAGTATGCAATATTTATGTCAAAAAAACCCAATGTGGATACCTTTATTAAAAATACTTTATTACTGAATAAGTCTGAGGCACCATCTGAGCCTTCAGCGAGTTTGTAATCTTTTCACCCATGGAGAGTCTTGCCTCAATGTTGATAGCTGCTGACTTGTCAGGGTGGTGGCTGCTGAAGGATGGAATGTCTGTGGCAATTTCTTAAAATAAGATAACTATTATGTTTGTCACATGGATTGACTCTTCCTTTCACTTGAACGCTTAGAGGCCATTGTAAGGTTACTAATTGGCCTAATTTCAATATTGTTGTGTCTCAGAGAAGAGGGAGGTCTGAGGAAAGAGAGATAGAAGGGAATGGCTGGTCACACATTTATTAATTTCTCTGTCTCATATGGGAGCAGTTTTTGGTACCCCCAACAGTTACAGTAGTAGCATCAAAGATCACTGATCACAAATCACAATAACAGATATAATAATACAAAGTTTGAAATATTATGAGAATTACCAAAATGTGACACAGTGACACAATGTGAGCACATGCCTTTGAAAAAATGGAGCTGATAGATTTGCTTGATGCAGTTTTGCCACAACACCTCAATTTGTGAAAAATGCAATGTCTGTGAAGCTCAATAAAGTGAAATGCAATAAAATGAGGTATGTCTGTAGTGGGAAGAGAACTAGTCAAAGAATCAGGAAGACTTAGGTTCAAGTCCCATCTCTGACACATACTGACTGTGTGTGGCTCTGGGGAAGTCACTTAAAATCTTGGTGATCCAGGTAACTATTCAAGACTGATGCTTGTCTGTGTTGGTAGAGGATGTAGCTTCACCAGGGGATCCTTGATTAATGAAATCAGGATCAAATCCAAGAAAAATTACAAGATTGGGTTTATCTGGTTTGATAGAAGTTCACATGAAAAAGAACTCAGGGTTTTAGTTTCCCATAAAGTCAGTAAGTAGCATAGTATCACTTCTAATGGGGCAGCTAGGTGGTATAGAGGTTAGAGGGCCTGGTCTAGAGTCAGAAAGATTCATCTTCCTGAGTTCAAATTTGGCTTCAGACACTCACTAGCTATGTGACCTTGTGCAGGTAACCTAAACCTGTTTGCCTTGGTTTCCTCATATGTAAAATGAGCTAGAGAAGGAAATGGGAAACATCTTTAGTATTTCTGCCAAGAAAACCTCAAATGGGATCATGGAGAGTTGGATATGACTGAAAAATAACAATGAAAAGTCACTTCTAATGGGTTGCAGTAATATTATTGTATCAAAAGTGAGGGATATATGGTCCTGCTTTTCTCTCTCTTAGTCAGGTTTTGTCTGGAGTACTGGGTTCAGTTCCCATTGTCAGACTTTAGGAGAGACCTTGATAAACTAAGGAATATACAAATAAGTAAGTCCAAGAGACTTAGAGGTCTGACAACTGTTCCATATGGGGAATGGTTGATGCAATTTGGGATGATTAATCTGGAGAAGAAAAGATCTAGGGGACACCATTCATTCATTAATTCATTCAACAACATTTTATGAGTGGCTGCCATGTACCAGAGTCATAGGGGATACAATGGTGCAAAAGGCATAGTCCTTGCTCTCCAAGAGTATTTCATCATGTAGGGTGGAGAAAAAGATACACAGATGATGAAAAAAAGAGGTAATATGATGTGTTCTAAGATAGACAAGCTTAGTAGGATTTCAGAAGAAGGAGGGCTCTCTTCCATTTGGCAGTTGGTTAAGGATTGGAGATTAATCTTGGAAGATTTGAGTCAGAATATGGGATTTTAGTTGAGTACTAATCATTGTTGTTGTTGTTGTTGTTTGTCCTTCCTTCTCAAAGAGGACCATGACATCAGGAAGGTGATGACATGACTTGCAAGTGAATTGGATTTAAGTGAGGGAAGGCTGTGCTGAGTCACCAGCCTCACTTTCTCCTCCAGAGCCATCTGGTGCAGTGGCAAGATGTAGGTCCTAGCCCACATCCCACTTGGTCATTGAACTTTGATGGCTCAGCATGAGCAGAAATGGCAATTGTTTCTGTCTTGGCCAAAAACCCTGAGAGTCTTCCCCTTCCAGATAAACAATAGGTAAATAAATGTAAATAGCCAGGGTTCCACTACATTAACGCTGGTTTTGGCTTGAATCTCTGACTCAGAACTCCAACTTCAGCATTTCCCTTATCTCTTCCCCATTCTCTGATTCCAACCCAATGACTTCACCCTGGCTAGGGGCAATAGAGGAAGGGTTATTTATCCTTATTAAATTTTAAGCTGTTAATTTTGACTCACCCTCAAGATATTTTTGAATTCAAATTCCAATATATTAGCCACATATCTTCATCAGAGTTAAGAGAACAGAACAGAACAGAAGAGAGAGAAAGAGACAGACTGAGAAAAATACAGACAGGGAGAGAATAGGAGGAAGACAGAGTGGTAGAGAGGAAGGAAAGTAGGGGAAAGAGAGAGAGAGAGACAGACAGACAGAGACAGAGACAGAGAGAGAGAGACAGGGAGACAGAGGGACAGAGAGATGGAGTCAGATATATATATACATATACATATATATATATATGGAGAGAGAGAGAGAGAGAGAGAGAGAGAGAGAGAGAGAGAGAGAGAGAGAGAGAGATTCTGCTTTGTTGAGTAGACAAATGAAGCTATACTCCTTATTCTACATGGAAGGAGAGAGATAGAATAAATGACTAGTAGAGGAAAATATAATTTCTTAAATATGGAAACTATACCCAAGGGATTTTTTATGAGAGAGTTACAAACTAACATGAACACACATGGAACTACATCAGGACAGATAGAATACACAATAGAGCTGATAGGTCAGAATTTGAGACCTCCTATTTTTATAATGGAGAAAGACCCCAAAAGGTTAAGTGGCTTATTTGAGGCTACTTGATGAGGCAAGACTAGAATCAGGACTCCAACTTCTACAGAAAACTTGATAAGCTCTAAGCATCAAAATGTGAATGGATCATTTGTAGGTTTGGGGGGAATGAATGTGGTATAGTAGGAAGAATAGTGGACTCAAAGTCAAGAAAGATCTCAATTTTAATTCCCATACCCAAAATTTACTGGGTGTTTGAACATGCTCCCTTAACATGTATGAATCTTAGCTTGCTCTTCTATAAAAGAGGAAAAACAATGCTTACAATATCTACCTTATAGGGCGGTTGGTGAGGATGAAATCAAATAAAGTATATAAATCACTGTAATGTGATTTATTGTTATCATTTTCACCATTTTATTATTATATCACGTTATCATCTAGGGGAGAACATGTTTGGGTTTGGGGTATGGTCAATGGGGAAAGAACTCTGCTCTAGAAGTCAATGGTACTGTTCCTAATCCTACCTTTGCTACTTTCACTAAATTGTTTTGAAACAATCACTTGTCTTTTCTATAGTTGTTTCCCAACCATAAAAATGAGGGATTTTGAGTCATAACCTAACCATTTTGCAGGGAATTGTAGAGGTACATGCCTTTGAAAAAGGAAAAAAAAATCCTTTACAAAATGGGAGCTTCAATTAGCACTAGAATTGGGCTGAGGTCAGGAGGTACATATCTGTGGATAGGGAGCATGGAACTATGTTTCATTGGGAAGAGTAATCTGAGAAAATGGCCTTTAGCCCATTCCATAAGTTCATTGCCATTTGACTTCTCCTTTCCTTTTTTTTCAGGATGGATTCACTGTGAGTCACAGCTCATAATCTCTGGGGGTGCCACCATGCTGGGCAATTCCACTATCCCCAGCTTCTCATCCTTTTTCTTGGTTGGTATTCCTGGTCTAGAAGTCTTCCACTGTTGGTTGAGCATTCCTGTTTGTTTTCTATATGCCTTGACCCTGATAGGGAATGGCTTCATTATCCTTGTGATAAAAGAAGAATCCAGCCTTCATCAGCCCATGTTCTTTTTCCTTTGCATGCTGGCCTTTGATGATATAGCCATTGCCTCAACCACAGCCCCCAGGATGCTTGACATCTTTTGGCTGGATGCTCATGTCATTGGATTTGATGTCTGCCTGGCGCAAATGTACTTAGTCCACACCTTTTCCATCATTGAATCAGCTCTTTTGGTAGCCATGGCCTTTGACCGCTATGTTGCCATCTGCCATCCACTTCATTATACTACCATTCTGACCACTCCTTTGGTCATCAAGCTAGGGGTGATTAGTGTGGCCCGAGGTGCCATTATGGTTTTGCCCTGCCCATTGCTCATCAAGCAGCTGAGGTATTGTACCCAGAATGTTATCCGGCATGCCTACTGTGAACACATGGCTGTGGTGAAGCTTGCCTGTAGCGACACCTATATAAATCGTAGCTATGGTATCTTTGTGGCCCTCTCAGTCATACTTCTGGACATTGGACTTATTTCTTTGTCCTATGTCAAGATACTTCAGGCTGTCTTCCGACTTTCCTCCAAGGATGCCCGCTCTAAGGCACTAGGCACTTGCGCTGCTCATATCTGTACTATCCTCATCATCTATATACCTTCATTGTTTAGTTTCCTCACCCATCGCATTGGTAAGAGGGTTCCCCCATCCGTTCACATCATCTTTGCCACCATATATCTCCTGGTGCCACCTGCAGTCAATCCACTGGTCTATGGTGTAAAGACCAAGCAGATTCGTGAACTAGTGGTCATCCTCTTCTTCAGGAGAAAGGATAAAGTCTCCAAGCACTAGTATAGGCTTAAGCATGCCATTTCTTGGGACTGTAATTACTTCCTGTGAGGAATCACTGGGATTGGACCGAGAGGACAATGAGATTGATGCTCTGCCTACAGTTGGCCTATCTGCAAACCCTGACACATTTTGTCTACACTCATCTCCCCCACAACAACTGCAGGGAGTTTGGGTAGAGTGTAATGAGATAGTTCTGATACAACTAACTGATTTGGCTCTGTCTTGAAGGTGTTCTTCATATATACTTGGGCCTGGTTTATCTACCTCCATGTACTGGTCAGAGTTTGAGGCTTGGGCCAAGTTCTTGTCTCTTGCCTCTGATTTAGGAGAGATACTACCTGATGAAGAACATGAAGAGGCAATCCTAGACTTGTCTGCCACATCCCCAGGCTCTTTGAGGAATCTTGAATCAGTCCTGATGATTTGACCTTCTTTTCAATATCAGTTCCAAAAGATCTTGGGAGGGAGGAGAATGATTTCTTGGCCTCAGATTGAAGAAGTTCTTTGTAAGTTATAAAGGTTATAAATTCATTGTCAAGAAACCTTTGGAAATCACGAAGATATGACCAGACAAAGAGTCCAAGAGCTATGAAGATAGACTCTTCCAGCCAGACTTCAGTCTTTCTCAATTTTTCTTCCTGTTAAAATTGAATTATACTAGGGACAGGACAAATTCAATGTGAGCCATCATTGAGTTGTGGTCCAGAGCCCTTTGCCTCTCAGCATTATGATCTTACTTGGTCTCCTCTGCACCCAATCCAAGCTCCTCCTGACCTCAAATACTACCTTGACCTTTTCCCACCCTGATCATGACCAATGCCTACATTGACTATTCACTCCCAAAGTTCAGTCATTGTTCACTGAGACTCACCATGGTGGCTTGGCCTGAACAAGCCAATATGACATAGGTCTCTGGACACGTCCAAGAAAAACCGGACATTATCTACTTTGTTCTGCAACAACATTCACTGGCCTATGTGCACTCAGTTTTAGGTTGGTAGAAAACGAATACGTTCAGAGGGTAGTGCTTTGCATAAGGTGCTGAAAATTATTATCAGGATGTTAGCTGGAAGTACTAAGGCTCTAGCACCACACAATTCCCAGTATGAAACTAGTAATGTTGATAAAGAGATGCTTCCTGAACCAACCAGGATGGCCTGGTAGGCTCAGGTTTTCAAGAAACATTTTAAACACTAACCAAAACAAAGAAATCAGTAAACACAAGTTTGACTTAGAAATATGGAAGAATTTGATGACCAATTTCTGGCTTCTGAACTACTCACCTTAGAAATCTGTATAATAATGTGTGGAATACACTGGAAGATTTTTGTCCTGATGTAACCTTTCCTTCTCTTGCTTCTGTAGTCTATGGCATTCCATACCTGTGTCAGCCTAATGTATACATCAGGAAGAACTCTCAGACCATTGCCTTTTCCTCCAGCTAGTGCCAAAAAAGCCCCCTGTCATTAGGATGGTGGAAGTCAGTCCTACAGACAGTGGCCATATGACTGAACGAGAAATATTTTCAAGAAGTTCTTGGATGGATTATAGGGTGGCAAATGCTGCTACATTATTCAGAGAAATTTTCCTATGGTTTGAGCCATCCGACAAACTGATACACTTCTCAATGCTAGTAGATTCTTTGGCATTGTAATTCTTCATACAGAGGTAGGATGGTTCATTATATGGAGTTTCTTGTTTAGATACAGGTTGAAAATAGGTGACCTTTTAAGTCTCTGCCCTTTCTTCTAACCCTGAGAGTCTATGCTTCTAAAAATGGGTTTTCAGCTTTATCAAGAGAAACTTGAAAAAAAAAAAAGAACTACCCCACGCAATGGGCCAGGTACTGTACTAGACAATGTTAATGAAACAGAAACATATATTTTATCAAATCTTATATTCTATATTTATAGTTGATATCATTATCTTTCCCTAAACCTGCCCCTTTCCAAACTTCTTTGTTACTCTTCAGAGCACCCTTATTCTTCCATTCACCCAGATTCACAACCTTCATATCCCAAATATAATAAGTTGCCAAGTCTTGGCAAATCTCCCTCTACAACATCTCTCTAATCCTTTCCCTTATTTCCACGAATATGGCTACTGTCTTAGTTCAGTTTCTTATCAGTGTTTGCCTGGACTATTGTTACTGTCTCCTAATAGGTGTTCTTGTTTCCTATCTCCACCCTTTCTAATCTATCTAGCACAGAACTGCCAAAATAATCTTCCTGAGGTAAAGAAAGGTATGAAAATGTTATCTCTTTTTTAAAAATAATCTATGGTTTTCTATTATCTCTAGTATAAAATAGAAACTCATGTGGATTTTTAAGGTCTTTTATAATCTACCTCCAACCTACCCTTCCAGCCTATTATACCATTATTAACCTTCATGTACTATACGTTCAAGTCAAGCCAGAGCAACACATTTTCCCTGAAAATAATATTGCATCTCATGTCTCTGTGACTTTGAATAGCCATAATTAAAAAAGAATAGAGAAAAAGATGCCATCCTATTGCTTCACATGCCTAAATTTTCCTCTTCCCTCATCTCCATACCTAAGGATCCTTTGTTTCCTTCAAGGCTCCAGTCAGGTTCTACTTCCTCACATAAAACCTTTCCTTTTCCCTCAATTGTTAGTGTTTTCTCCCTTTTACTATTTATTTGTATAAATGTCATATTTCCCTCATCTCCTTAGAGTGTCAACTCTTGGAGGGTTGGGATGGTTCTTCATTTTATCTTTGTATCCTCAGAACCTAGCACAGTGCCTTGAACCAAAGTGGGCACTTAGTTACTTGTCAAATTGAGTCAAATTGGCCAATGCAAGGATAATGGCGATTGTTAATATTAGTTCCATGGCACGATAAATCCTTGAATCCAGATCCTGGACAGTAACCATATAGAGAAAGTAATGAAGTTAGCAACTTTATCTTGTGTCATATTACTGTCATGGAAGCCTTTTGCCTTAGGTCTCCCTGTGTCATAACTTCTCCTCACTTCTAACCCCCAAGGCAAGAATACAAATACAGTGTCATAAGACACAATTTAACCTTCCAACTTTCCATCAAAGTTCATGTCTTTCTATTACATGACTACATAGAAGGTCCAATTGAAGTCACTCTCTGTGGTCTTAACAAGTTAACTCTCTTCCCATGCTCTCTTGTTCACTACTCTAGTGGTGTCAGCAAATGAACAAATGAGTGAATAAGTAAATAAACAAAAAAAGCATTTATTAAACACTTGCTATGTGTCAGTCTTTGTGCTAAGTTATGGGTATGTAAATAAAAGCAATCAAGTCCAAGCAATCAAGGTCAGGTCCTCGACCTCAAAGAACTTATATTCTAATAGGAGCTATGAGTTAGTAGAGGTCACATAAGAAGTCAGTAGCAGAACTATATCTTGAACCAGGTGTCCTAACATAGATTCCACTGTTATTCACATTATACCATGTTGTCACCAAGTTCAATGACCAGAAACTTAACCATCTGGAACTTTCAATAAGAATTCCCACCCCCCACACACTTCCCTGTACTCTATTTTTAGGAGAAATAGGCAAATTAAAGAAGCCTTAGCCGAGTCAGAGATTTTAAAATAATAATAATGACAACAACTACATTTATATAGAGCTTTAATGACTTACATTTATATAGAGCTTTAAAGTTTGCAAAATATTTTGCATTATTTATCTTCTTTGAATATCATGCCCTCAGAAGTACATATGGCCGTCGCCATTTTGTGGATGAAATAATTGAAGCATTCAGACTTGTTGAGAAGCTTGTTATGACTAAGTAGGTATTTGGGGTCAGAAGAATGATTTGAATGAGGTCTTCTTGTCTCCAAGTTCAGCATTCTTTACATTATGTCACATTGTCTCAATTTCCAGGAACTGTCCTGTGGCCAATACATTAATTTTATTTACCTTCACTTCCTGCTTCTTCATTTCTTAACAATAGCCACTGATATTCAGAATTATGGCACCAAGTCCTCTCACTTACTTAAATAATTGAAGAGAGATTAGAATAAATACTTTTTAGGATATTCTGTCTACTAAAGTAGGTTGTGAGTCAGTCAATTCAATCAAATTCTATAAGCATTTATTAAATACTTTCTAAGTGCCAGGCAATGTACTTGATGCTGGAGCTCTAAAAACAAAGATGAAATAATACTCTCCCAAAAAAAGGACGGGGTGATATAATTAAAGATAGCTTTAGAAGATTATGCATTTTAAAAATATATAATATCTAGATTTTTACTACTTTAATTCTCCCTGAGAATAAAGAGACTTTGAATGCAAATTGATGCTTTGATGACTTGTTACCAATTTTGCGAGTAGAAAGATTTTAAAAAGTGATAGCTGAAGAAACCTGGAAAGACTTATATGAACTGATGCATAGTGAAGTGAACAGAATCAAGAGAACATTCTACACAGTAATAGCGACATTGTTCACTGAAGAACTGTGAAAGACTTAGCTCAGCAATACAGTGATCCAAGACAATCCCAGAAGACTAATGATGAAACATACTACCTGCCTCCAGAGAAAGAATTGATATTGATTGAATACAGACTGAAGCATGCTATTTTCCACTTTCTTTCATTTTTTTTCTGTTTTTTAAGTCTTCTTGTACAAAATGACTAATATGGAAATGTTTTACATAATTGCACATGTGTAACCCATATTTGATTGCTTACTATCTCACAGAGGGGGGAGGAGAAGGAGGGAGAGAAGGATAGAATATGGAACTAAAAACTTTAAGACTGTTAAAAATTGGAAAAAATGATAGTTGAAAAAAAGGCTGCATATCCCTTAGTTAATTAGAAAATTCTTTGTTTGTTAGAGTTAATTGAGTTTCAAAGAAATAATCCTATGCAAATATAAGCATGATGTTGAAATCAATATCTCACTTAGCCATGATATATTCAGTAGGTGAGAACACATCTTAATTTTTCACTAAATGTGAACAAGGGCTGGGCATCTACTTAGGTGACACAGGAAGTCTGTGCAGATTAGCTGAAAGGCTTTCTTGTCTCCTCTGGGCGCTTATGTAACATCATTGAACTTGTTGGCATTGGGGATTCCACTGAGTGGATGAATCTAGTTATTCATCCCAGAGTCCATGGAGGAGAAAAAACATACTTATGTGATCAGTGTGGGAAGAGTTTCAGTCAAAAGATACATCTACTTAGCCATCACAGAGTCCATACAGGAGAGAAACCATACATGTGATGAGTGTGGGGAGAGTTTCAGTCATTGAAATGAGGGAATGATGAATTTACCAAAAATCTTGTGGTTAGTGTTGTATGGAATTCAGGAAAAACTGCTAGAATTGAGGGACCTGGTAATATTCTTCTTATGATTTGTTTATACTATGAAGTCAAGTCAAGTAAATAGGGTTTATTAAATGTTTACCATGTACCAGGCACTGGGATAAGCACTAGGGGTAAAAACAAAAGTGAAAAGCAGGCCCTGGACTGAAAGATCTCACATTATCTTGGCATGTTACATGTTATGGCTGCGGTCCAAACTGCTAATGTTTGCAGAAGTATCAAAAAGCCTACAATAACAGCAATAAGCCATGGAAGTGGAGAGAAGGGATAGAGTAGACTTTCACCACTTTTGGTGAACCAGTGCTTGGACAGTCTCTATAATCCTGAGGTTTCCCAGGTCTTGCTCTGAGCATTAGTGGAAACTACACCCCCAGGCAGCCTATGCCTTAGGAAGGTTGGTATTACCTGGGTTGGTCCAGTTCACCTTTTAGTTTACTCACAGGAGTCTGAAATGGAAAACAACCCACTTTAAAAGTACCTTTGGGATTCAGAGGCAGAGAAAACATGAGAGAGATATGGTAGTTTAGTAGTATTGTAGAAACACAGATTTTTCTTGGCTCCTACTGCAATGTTACTTAGCACTTCATTGGATAAGCAGCCTTAGAAAGTAAGAGGTGAGGAGGTCAGTGACTGGGCTGGATCACTAGGCCCTGACTTAGAGTTGGTGAATGTGAAGGCATTGCCCTCCCTAGTTCCCTGCTGTGAATCTACTTTGCTCAGCCCTTTGAGGATGGTGGTGGTGAAAATACCTCAGCTACAGGGACTTCTGCCTTTACCATGAGACAACCTCAGTTCCTTGAGGGTGTGCTAGCCTCCAGGCTGGTTCTCCTGGGAGTGAGACACAGGGTTAATATCCTTTGTTGTCTAGGGTTGTTAGTCAGTACCTTCCTGATCTATGTTTGATTGTTTTGCACACTCAGTGCAGATGTTCTATCTGGGGTAAGTATGGGTTGCAGCATTGTGAATTCCAGGTTCTAATGAAGGCTGTTGAAGTGACAGTGAAGTGATATTTTCAGGTTCTCACTTTCCTTTCCATTCACCTGGGGCTTGAGACTCTTTTCAGTTTGGGGTTTTGCCATAGGCTGCTCAGTCATAGCTTCTCCCCTCTCAACAATTTATTCTGTCTCTTTCCATATGTTCATTTGTCAGCAACTTTTCTTCAAGGTCTTCCCTATCTACTTTGACATGAGTGTCTAGCAGTAGCATTATCTCTGCCCACTGTCCAGTGTTGGAAATTAGAAGGTCTGGCTGGCTTGACACAGAATTCATCCTTCCTCGTTATCATTTATGTACAGGTATACATCATATTTCATTATGTGACCTTGGGAAAAATCATTTAACCTCCCTGGGCTTCAGTTTTGTCTTTTGCAAAATGAAGAGATTCAATTATTTGATCTCTATTGTTCATTCTATTCTTAATGTTCTATGTCTTTATGTATCTCTGATCTACACCAACATACATGAGATGGAAAAAAATATTGAAAATGGGGCTTCTCAAAAACACAGTCTGTAGGAAGAGATAACTACTTTATGAACCTATCATCACAAGCCTTAGTAACTCAGTTCTGCTGTTTACCAGCTGTGTGACCTTAACCTTGTTGAATCTCTGATTCCTCCTCTGTAAAGAAAGGGATGGAATGGGAAAATTCCAACATTTGTTCCAACTCCACATTTTCAGATCTGTCTTCCCTTCTATCCTCTTCTCTCTCTCCAACATAACATTATCTATATTGTGATTCCATGCCTCAGTTTTCACTCTTGAACTGACCCTGGCTTAGAAGTAGAGGTGAGTTACTGAGGGCAGACGGAGGGTCATCTCTACAGGAGGGGGCAAAAAGGAGAGTGCTTCCCTAATCAGTTTATTTGAGGAGACATAGAGGGTAGGAGAGGGGCTGGAGTAGCATTCAGACATCCTGATCCAAATGGAGTCTCCCTAAAACCATACCCTTCTGCCCCTGGGGCATAAATCGAGAGCTTCTTTTTCATGTCTGAATTTCTGTCCATCCTTGCGATACTGAAATTTCCCCAGAGTTTGGCTATCTAGCTTCTGCAGTTAATGAATAGGGTTCCTAAGCAAGCAGCTCAGAGTACTGAAACTTTGCCTTTTTCCTCTCTCCTTCCTCTTCCTTCTTCACTCCATCCTTTTCTCTCTCCCCATCTCATCCTCATCCTTCTCTCTCTCACCCTTTTTCTCCCTCTTCTCTTTGTGTGACACCTAGACTCTGTGACTCTGATGCAACCCTGAAATTAGCTGACCCATATATTTTTGTGTCCAATATACCTCAGGCATAATGGTTTCCTGAGCTCTGAGTAGGGTAACATAGTTGATGATTCAGGAAAGAGGAAGGGAAGAGAATTGAGGAGATAGGGCTAAAGATTCAAGATTTAGGCCAAATGAGACTTGCTTAGATTTTTGGATAGTTTCAGAAGACACCACCAGGAGGGAGAGAAAGCAGTGTGCCCCTTATTTGTATTCTCTTGGGTTTCCTCACAGTCTCTACTCTAGCCTATCTCTTTCTGCTGATCTGTCTATCCATTTTCCCCTCCCTTCCTCCTCTCCCCTATATTCAATAAGTTGCAAAATCTTATTGATTGTACCTATACAACAACCATCACACTCTCATCCCCTTCCTTTCACTTCCACAACCTCATGGCTTCTTGCTTGGACTATTGCAATAGCTTCTGAATTGGTCCCTAGGTTTCCAGTGTCTTCTCTCACTAATCCATCCTTCACAAATTGATATTCCTAAAACACAGACTGCCTGGCCATGCCTTGCTTCTACTAAAACATTTTCAATTACTTTCTATTCCCTTTAGTATAATATATACAATTCTCATCTTGGTCTATAAAACTAGAGCTCTACAATAGAAATCTGACATATTTTTCTAGTCATTTCATGTTATTTTCTTATATTCACTTTTTTTCTTATTTTCTTTTTAATTTATGGAATAAAGCTAGCATTTCCATAACATAGCATAACAAAAAATTGATTGGATATGAAACTGCAAATCTATAATGCATGACTTGCTATTCCTTTCAAATATACAGCAAGATTATCATGGAGATTTCTTTTTTTCTCTTCTCTTACTTACCCCCCACCTTACAGATGGCTACCATTAGACACAAATACATATATGTATATATATATACATATATATAGATACACACATGTATATACATATGTAAAATTATTCTATGTATACTTCAATTTATCAGTTCTTTCTCTGGATGCAGATGTCTTTCTTCATATGTCCTTTATAGTTAATGTGGGTATTTATAATAGACAAAATAACTTATTCACTCAAAGTCATTCTTAAAACAATATTGCTATTACTGTGTACATTGTTCATTTGGTTCTGTTCATTTTTTTTTTCATTATTTAGTGCAAGTCTCTCAATATTTAAAAAAATCATTGAGCTCATCATTTCTTTTTTTAAAAAATTCTTTTGATAAATTTATTTATTTATTTTTAGCTTTCAACATTCACCTCCACAAGATTTTGAGTTCCATATTTTCTCCCCTTCTCTCCCCTCCTCCCACCCCAAGATGGCATGTAAATTGATACAAGCTCCACATCTACATTCATATCAAACCTATTTTCACATTAGTCAGGTTGTAAAGAAGAATTAAATGGGAGAAATTAAATTAAAGAGAAATTAAATTAAAGAGAAATTAAATTAAATTAAATTAAAGAGAATTAATGGGAGAAAACATGAGAAAGAAGAAAGAAAAAAAAGAGCAAATGATATGCTTTGATCTGCATTCAGACTCCATAGTTCTTTTTCTGGACGTGGACAGCATTTTCTATCATGAGTCTTTTGGAGTTGTTTTAGATTCTTGCATTGCTAAGAAGAAATGTCTATCAAAATTAGTCATCACACAATGTGACAGTTACTGTGTACAATGTTCTCCTGGTTCTGCTCACTTCATTCAGGATCAGTTCATATGTATTTCCAGGTTTTTTTGAAGTATGCCTGCTCATTGTTTCTTATAGCACAACAGTTTCCCATCACAATCATATACCACAACTTGTTTCGCCATTCTCCAATTGATGGGCATCTCTGTAATTTCCAGTTCTTTGCCACCATAAAGAGACCTGTTACAAACATTCTAGAACATATAGCTTCTTTTTCTTTTTCCCCAATCATCTTTGGAAATAGACCAAGTAGTGGTATTGCTCTCAAAAGGATATAGGTAGTTTAATAACTCTTTGGACATAATTCCAAATTCCTCTCCAAAATGGTTGGATCATTTCACAATTCCACCAACAAAGAATTAGTGACCTAATTTTTCCACATCCTCTCCAACATTTGTCACTTTTGCTTACTATCATTTTAGCTAATCTGGTAGGTATAAAACAATATCTCAAGGTTGTATTATATTATATTTCAAAGTTATAATATCCCCTATATTCACTTTCCATTCCAGTCAAAATGGGTTTCTAACTGTCCTTTATAGACAACATTCCACTTTTCCTCTCTGTAAGTTTACACAGGCCATTCTCCATGTCTGGGATGCAATCCATCCTTGTGGCTGCCTCATAGAAACCCTAACTTCCTTAAAGCTTCAGATCATGTGCCACCTCCCCTATGAGACTTTTTCCGATCCTTCTAGATATTAGTAATGTCCCCAAATCACTTTGTTTTAATTTGCACATATTTTGTATTTATTTATCTTTTATTCATTTATTCACTTTATTCTTTATATATTATTGATTATTATAACTAGTTATATAATTTAAAATTATTATATTATAAATACATTACATATACAAATTATATTTTGTATAAAATTATATTATATAATATATAAATAATCATCTAAATATATTATATAAAATTATAATTATAAAAGAATTAATTCTTTATGTGTTATATTATTAATATTATTTATTTATTTATTAAGGCATTAATTTAATTAGGTTTTATTTCCCCAGTACAATATAAGTTGCTTAAAGGCAGGGACTATTTTCATTTTGGGGTTTGCATCACAGGGTCTGCAATGTAGTAGGTGCTTAACAAATGTTTATTAGATTGAATTAAAATGAATGGCTCTCATTTCCCAGCCTCCAGTCAGTCCTTGTGGTCTGAGCTGAGAAACAAAGTAAGCAAGTAGGCTTCGAAATCAGAATATTTCCCAGAGCAATATGTGTGCTACATCCTCTTGTAGAGGGAGGATGTGGTAGTAGTTTGTGGTGGGAGGCAAGATGATGGGGAAATAGATAAATAAATACAAGTTAATTTAATGACAGTGAGAACACTAACAGTTGGGCAGGATGGGGAGGAAGGCAGAAATAATAGAAAGTTCAAAGAAGTGGTATCTTTTTTGTGCCACCAAGAAAGTAAGAATTCTGAGAAGGGAAGATGAGAAAGGAGTTCATTCCAGGCATGGGCCATGGCTTGTGCAAACACATGGAGGAAGTATATGGAACGTCAAATTTGAGAAACAGTAGTTTACTTTGTCTAGAAGACAGTGTGAAGAGGAATGCTATGAAATAAATCAACCTGGAAAGGCAGTTTGGAGACAAGCTGTGGAGATCCTTAAATGTTGAGGAGAAGAGTTTGTACTTTATTCTTAAAGAAAAACTGAGCCACTGAGAATTTAAAAATTATTAATATCTTTTAACTTTATATCACTTTTATTTCAAAATATATTCCTACTTCTTCTATAACAAAGAATAAAAAAGAAAGAGAGAAAGATGATTTGGTTGAACTAACAAATCAATGGAGTCTGGTAGACAGACATTTTCTGAACCCGTAGTTTCTCATCTATGTAAAGAAGAGACAGAGATGCATTTTAACATCTATTCTTTAAGGTCGGGCTTGTTCATTATAATTACACAGCATTCAGGTTTTGTTGCTGTTCTTTCCACTTACTTTGTTGTAGTAATTGTTTTCCTGGTTCTTTGTACTTCACTTTGCATCAGTTCACATAAGTCTTCCCATGCTTCTCTGTGTTCTTTATATTGATCATTTCTTACAGTGTAGTAATATTTTGTTACATTCATGTACAACTTGGCTAGCTGTTCCTCAGTTGATGGGAATATACTTCGCTTCCAATTCTTTGCTGTGACAAAAAGTGCTGATCTAAATACATTTGGATGTTCCAAAACTTTTTTCCTTTCCTCAAATTTCTTAAACTACCCCTCACAGGTATGAACCCTATGAACTTTTTACTAAAAAGAGAGTCTATTCCTTTGTGAGTTTATTTTTTTCTTCTACTTTTTTTTCCATCTTCATAACTAAGGACCTTCCCCACTGATAGTATTAATAAGAAATTAGAATTAATTCACTTCTGAGTTTCCTTCTTTTTTTTCTATATCTCAAAATCCATTCATATCATCCCCCCCCCCCAATTCTCTCCTTTATTCCACTTCCTGAAGGCAATTTGGCCTTCTCCTTTACCTAGGGCATCTCCTCTATATGAACCATTGATCATCTCTTCTCTCTTCTCCAGCAAATTGCTCCCACACCCATTCCCTTCTTTAATTTCAATCACCCTATCCACTGGCTCCTTCTCTGCTGCCTACAAACATGCCCAAGTCTCTCTTATTCATAAAAACCTTCACTAGACCCTACTATTACCAATAACTATCTACATATATTTCTCTTCTCTTTGTCCATTAAACTTGTAGAAAAAAAGCTTTCTGTATTGGTTACCTCCACTTTCCTCACACTTCTCAGTCCTTTGCATCCTTGCTTCCAACTTGATTATTCAACCAAATATTCTCTCTCTTTCCAAAATTATCTGTATCTCTTAGTTATGAACCAAAATCTTCAACCTTTTTGATATCACTGTTGAATTTGGCAATGTTGTTCACTCTCTCTTCTCCTGTTTACTTTCTTTTCTCTTGTTATGGCATTGCTCTTTTGATTCTCCCCTTGACTGTTCTTTCTCAGTCTCCTTTACTAGACAATCATCCAAAACTGGACATATTCCTAAGTTCCATCCTGGGCTTTCCTCCCTTCTATCTTCCACATTCTCTTAATAGGTGACCTTATCACTTCTGCACTGATTATATCCTGCCCTTGTTTCTTTCCTCAGTTCAAGTCCTCCTTTACCAAATGCCTGCTGGATATTTTGAACTGGATGTCTCATAGGTATCTCAAATTCAATATAGCCAAGGCCAAACTCTTCTTTCCTCCCAAACCCACACTTCTTCTCAACTTTCCTGTATTTTTTTATCAAGGGCACCCTTCCCCTTTCAGTTACCCAGTTTTGCAACCTTAGTGTCATCCTAAACTTCTAACCTTCACTTACCCCACAGTAGATAGTAATTACATACTACACTTTATCATTTATACCTCTACATCATCTCTTGAATCTCTCCCTTTTATCTTCATTTCTACAGTTCCCACCTCTTCCAGGTCCTCATCATCTTTCACCTAGTCTATTGAAGTGCCTTCTTACATGGCCTTTCTGACTCTAATTTCTTCCCATTCCAATCCATCCCCCATAGAGACATCAGAGCGATTTTCCTAAAGTGTAAGTCTGATCTTGTCACTCTCCTATGCAATTATATTCTATGACTCCCTATTTTAGCATCAAACATAAACTGGTTTTTTTTGGCATATAAGGTCTTTCACAACTTCGTTTCCAACTACAATTTTGGCCTTATTATTTATTTTTCCCCTTCATGCCCACTCTGGTTCAGCCAATCAGGCCTTCTAACTATACTTTATACACAGCTTTCCATTTGCCCACGCTATGTATTTTACACTGGTTTTTCCCACGCCAGGAATTCACTCCCTTCTCACCTCCATATCAAAATCCTTAATTCCCTCCAAGGTATAGCTCAAGTGTTACCTTCCACATGAAGCCTTTCTTGATTCTCCCAGCTCCTAGTTCCTTTTCAATTAAAAAAAATTTGATAACATATGCACATGTTATCTACCCTACGTAATTCCTTGGGAGCAGGAAATATTCCACTTTTGTCTTTATATCTTTATCATATGAGTGCTTAGCCCACAGTAGACATTTTTTAGATTAAAAATTATTCATGTATTTATTTATTTTTATAAACATTCATTATCTTTCCTTCCTACTATCCTATCCCCAAATAAATAATTAAAAAATAAAACCCTCATAAAAATGTACATAGTTCTACAAAACAAACTCCTACATTGGCCATCTTCAAAAACTCATGTTTCATTCTGTACCTTGAACACTTAAAAATGGAAGGCATGCTTCAAAGGAAATCTTAATATTAAATACATTTGATGAATTCATGATGATTGGTGTGTTTAGGGCCTTTTAAAAAAACTTTGACCTCCTTGGAGTATACCTAGTGATGGCATTTCTGTGTCATAGGACATAGATATTTTAGTCACTTAGTATAATTGTAAACTGTTTTCTGGAATGGTTGAACATTGAAAAAGTCATGAGCAGGAAAGTGATGTGACCCAGACCTGAGTTTTAGAAAGATAATTTTGGCAGATTCTGGAGGATGCATTGGAGAAGGGAGAGACTAGCCCCAGGTAGGCCAATTTGCACGTTTTTCCAAGCATCCAGGTGAGAGGGGATGAGGGCTCGAACCAGGATGGTGGCTGTGTGAGTGTGGAGAATGGGAAAGATATAAGAAGTGATAAAGTGGTAGAATTGATAAGACGAGGCATGTGACTAGATAGAAGGATGAGAGAGAAGGATGAATCAGACTCCAAGGTCATAAATCTGGATGCCTGAAAAGATGCTGGTGATCTCAACCCAAATAAGAGATTCTGAAGAAGAGTGACAACAGTGAAGAATTTGTTTTTATTATCTAACTATAAAATGTTCCACTGCAGCTCATACCAGTTTCCTCTTGCTTTGTCCACTGGGGAGATAGAGAGCAGCTGATCCTCATCTTCTTGTAGTTCTGCAGAGGTGAATCAATACATTCTATGGTCTCAAGGCCACAGCCTCCAGGCAGGACCACACCAGTGTCATCGTAGACACAGAGTTCTCTCAGTTCCCACTTTTAATAATATCCATGGAATGAAACTTCTTTCTCAGTTCATCATCTATGTCTCTCTTGGTTCTTGGTGCCCGCAAATATTTCTTTGTATTTGACTTTGTTCTCCTTTGCAGTTATTTGTTTGTTTCCATTTAAAAAAGATGGTGGCAAATAGCTGTATGGACAGAATGACATCTGTTCATAGATGGGGAGGTTATAATGCAGTTCCTCCTCCCCTTCCTTCCCATTTTCAAAGTGTCCAGTATCCATCTAGAATGACAAGCCTGGGGAACTCCAGCTGGGGACTATCTACTTTTTCCTTCTATCTGATGGGTATCCCAGGGCTAGAAGAGAGTCAACACTGGATTGCACTTCCTCTGGGGAGCCTGTATCTTCTGGCCCTGGTGGGCAATGTCACCATTCTCTTCATTATCCGAATTGACCCATCACTCCATCAGCCAATGTATCTGTTCTTGGCCATGCTGGCTGCCATTGACCTCATCCTTGCCTCATCCACGGCACCCAAGGCCCTGGCTGTGCTTATGTCCCACTCCTGTGAGATATGGTACCCTACCTGCCTCACCCAGATGTTTTTTATCCATGCATTCTCTTCCATGGAGTCAGGTGTGCTGGTGGCCATGGCTATGGACCGCTATGTGGCTATCTGCCACCCACTGCACCACACGACCATCCTCACTCCAGGGGTCATTGGGCGTATTGGATTGGTGGTGCTGATACGGGGAATACTTCTCCTCATGCCCTTTCCCATTTTGCTGCGGCGTCTCATTTTCTGCCAGAGTGTGGTCATTGGTCATGCGTATTGTGAACACATGGCTGTGGTGAAGTTGGCCTGCTCAGATGCCACTGTGAATCGTGCGTATGGGCTAGTGGTAGCACTGCTGGTAGTGGGATTTGATGTGTTTGCCATTGGTGTCTCTTATTCCCTCATTCTCTGTGCTGTGCTGAGGGTCCCTGGCCGTGATGCCCGGCTCAAAGCATTTGGTACCTGTGGCTCCCATATCTGTGTCATCCTAGTTTTCTATGTTCCTGGGATATTTTCTTTCCTTACTCATCGCTTTGGTCACAATGTGCCCCACCATGTCCATGTCCTTCTGGCCACTCTCTACCTCCTGGTGCCACCAGCACTCAACCCCCTTGTCTATGGGGTAAAGACACAGCAGATCCGACAGCGTGTGCTCAGGGTTTTCTATGTTAAGGTGTGGGCTTGACACCTATCCTCTTTCATCTCTCTGAGCAAGCCTCCTATCTGGTATGATCCAAAGTGTCACTCAGAGGGTAACAGAGTATATTTCCTAAGGAAACTTGCCCTTATGGATCTTTCCAGGGGGGCAAAGAGCAGTAGTGGTCTGACTTCTTGAGTGAACGTCTTTGTGGTTTGGTTTCATATGAATGGACCATACTGCTCAGGATGGCAGCATCCTACCCTGGGGAGGGGAAATGGAGTTGAAAGCAACAAAGATTGGTGGGAAAAGTTCACATGAAGCAGGCAGTAGCCTTGCCCTAGAAGCTGACAGTTCAGGTCTTTCTTATGGGAACACGAAACCCTGAGGTTTGATTGTTTTCCATCATTGGGCAATTTCAGGAATTTAAGCTACAGGGATGGAGGCCTGAAGCATGAGCCTGGGATTATGGGGGAATAATAGGATATTGAAAGGGGTGTGTTCCCCTTCTTCAGCACCTGGGAGGGTCACCCTCTCACATGTCTTCTTTTACTTTCCTTAGAATGTGATCAATTTCTGTAAGGTGTTGTTGATATTGAAAACTAGGTATATTCTTTAAGATTCCCATCAAAAATCACCAATGTCCACAGTATCTCACTTCTTCTAATTTCCTGTTCTAATCCTTAATTTCTTACTTGTTTATCTTTCTATTAGATTTGTTCGAATTTAAGAGGCATGTTGAAGTTACCCATAATAATTAAGTTTTTAATCTAAGCATTTTGGCAAATCAGTTAGTTTTTCCTCTAAGTATTCAGTTGTTATGCTATCTAGTTCATATATATTTAAAATTGATTTTGTTTCATTATTTATGATGCCTTTAAATGTAATTTGTTTTCCTTATTTTATCTTTCATTCCAGTATCTATTTTTGTTATTGCCTTGTCTGAAATAATGATCATCACTCTTCTTTAGGCTTAAGCATGATAGATTCTACTCCAACTCCTCATTTTAACTCTTTATGAATCTTTGTGTTTACTTTTTTTTTTTTTTTGAGGCTATTGGTGTTAAGTGACTTGCCTAGGGCCACACAGCTAATAAGTGTCTGAGTTAGATTTGAACTCAGGTTGTCTTGACTCACGGGTTGGTGCTCTATCAGCTGTGCCACCTATATGCCTCTGAATCTTTGTGTTTTAACTGGGTTCATTATACATAACAAATTGTTGGAATTACTTTTTTTTAATTGAATATACCATGGTAGTTATTTTGTTGATCTGGGATAACAGCAACTTGGGCCTGAAACAAAAGTACACAATTTCACAACAGTGAATATAGTGGCTGAAGTTTCAAGAGGAAGAGAGAAAATGGCATCCTGAGAAAAATCCCTTCATTATTGCTATCCCTCATCTTCGTATGATACACATGTTCATTGTACAAGAACTTCAGCATCTCTGAGAAGAGAACTGGTCTAAAGACCTAAATCTTTTCATATATACCTCACCATTTTCCTCAAGTCATATCTAGACTATGACTCAGGTCGAGAATTCATTGGTAAATGTTATTATAATGCAAGCAATTGCCAAAAATAATTATGACCATTTACCCTCCATATTTAATATGGTGAGGTTGTGGGAGAGAAGTGTTTTGAACACTGGTTGATGTCAACATTAACAACCGAATAATGGATTTGTCAATTTTCCCAGACCACAATGGATACTAGCATGAGAGCATGGATGATTCTTCTGCAACCATTAGCAGTTTGGACTCCAGTCATAACATGTAGCATGCCAGTAGAATATGAGATCTTTCAATCCAGGGACTGTTTTTCACTTTTGTTTTTATCCCTAGTGTTTAGTCCAATACCTGATACACAGTAAACATTTAATAAATACCTATTTCCTTGACTTGACTTAACTTGATATTATAAACAAGTATTCATCCAAAGCATGTTTAGCCCATATAAATATCCCTTCAAAAATCCTACTCTGATGCCCCCGAGGGTTTACTTTTTAACTCATTTTTCTACCCTCTCCCATTTCATAGATAAGCTGACCCCATTAACATTCATGGTTATGATTGGTAAGTTGTTTTTCTCCTCCATTAAATCTTATCATAACATTTCTTCTTTGTTGCTAGAAAGTAGAAAGAAATAAAAATAGAGTAGCTATGGTTTTTAATCTTTTTCACTATCTTTATTCCTCAGTCCCTTATAATATGGCTTCCTTCCCCAACACTTTATTGAAATTGCCATCTCCAACAACACTGACTTCCTGATCACCAAATCTAAAGACCTTTTCTTAGTCCTCATCCTCCTTGAATTTTTTTGTAGTGTTTGACTCTGTTGTTCAGTACTTTGATGCTTTGTTCACTTTTTGATATTGCACTCATGAGTTCCCTATCTATTTTTTCATCTTGATCTTTTTCTACTTCATCATCCTCTGCCCATCTATTTAACAAGGACTCAATTTTTTTCCTTGTTCTTATTCTCTCTATATATTATCTCCTATGGTGTTGTCACTCACCTTAATGGCTTCAATAATTACTTCTGTGCAAATCACTCCCAAATTTATCTTTCTATTCCTGGTCTCTCCCCACAGCTCCAATACCAACTTTCCAACTTCTTGTGATACATGTGTATATATGTCATTTATATATATGTACATGTGTGCATATATGTATGAGGTATATGGCGTATTTAGGAGAACTGGCACCTCTGCTATGAGGGCTTGTTGAGCCCTTTTTAGGACTGCTCATCCACTTTTGGTATTCATCAGGCAACCAACTCTCACCTGTAGCTCCAAGAAGTTGTAGCATGCCCAGTGGCCACACCACAGAAAATTGTCTTGGCAGACAGGCTAAACCAAGTTGAGGGTAACCAACAGGCCTTAAACCTTTAACTTCAGAGCAATATCCTTCCGATCCTGATACTTAAGGCCCTCCACAATCTGACTTCAAATTACTTTTCCACCCTAATCCCATATTACTTTTCTTCTTGTATCCCTTGTTCCAACAAAATTACACTATTTTCTCTCAGATATTATTTTCCTACCATTCCATATCTCTCTGCCTTCGCTCACACTGTCTGCATGCCTGCAATGGATTCTGCTTAATTTTTTTTTTCTTTTGAAGTGCTTCTCTTCCTTCAATGTACAAGTCAGGAGGCACCCTTTTCATTAAACTTTCCCTTCCTTCTCCCAGCTCTCTTTAAATTATTCACAGCACTTTGCCTATATTTATTGTCTTCTCTCTTGTGTCTTAGTTATTTGCATTTGTGATATCTCCTCTATTAGCCTATAATCAAGATCTGTACTATGTTTCTTTTTGTCCCTAGTTTGGAGCATAGGACTTCACAGACTAATGAAGTCTTTGTTGCATGAATGAATTAAACACTGCCTAAAATTTTTAAAAAAGTAAATTAAAACTTCCAACCTGAAGAATAACTAACAGACATTATCTGTAGTTCATGATTTTATCACTTTTGTCATCAGAATTTTAGACACTCAACTTTTCCCCGAAGACTTGCAATGTCTTTCTCCCATCTGGTTTATACACAACAAGAATGAATTAAAGGGAGAGGGTAATTTGAAGAAAATGGTGATGTTTTAGACCTATATAGCATCTAAGGAAATTATTTGTTAGAGTTCCTGAAATGGTTTTGGGTGATGGGACAGAGCATCCCATTAGGCATTAGACTAAAATTAGAAGGACTTTATAACCTTATGTCAAATAAGGGCTTAAGACAGAAATATTGATCCCATTAGAAAGAGGAATGAGTTCAAAAGAAAGACTTAATGGCTTTAGATTCTCATTAGCTAGCTGTTTTGTGTTCCAAAAGAGCTTGTTCCCTGAAGTCTAAGATTCTAGGAGCTGACAGATCTGAGAGAGAGAGAAACAGAGACAAAGAGAGAGAGACAGAGACAGAGAGAAACAGAGAGAGAGAGAGACAGAGAGACAGAAAGAGAGAGAGAGAGGGAGAGAGTGAGAGACAGACACACACATACAGAGACAGACAGACACACTGAGTGCGAGAGAGCAATTTTTTTCTAGTTGTATAACTGACTGTATTAAACTGAAACTTAGCATTTAGGTTCCAAGCTAAAAGGAAGAGAGCAGCCCAGTCCAAAGAAAAGAGAGCTGGGGAACAACAAAAACCATGTACCCTCACACATTTGTGAAACATGGTACTAGCACACACACAGCATGCTTGGCTTGTGTCAATTCTCCATGTTGAAGAGAAGCTAGAGGCTCTGCTTCCAGGACTCATGAAAATATCTTGGAGAGATGGTGGAACATGGGTAGACATTCTGTAACCAGTTCCAGTCTGCTAACTGTGTGGTTAGGAGAAGGCATTGTGATTATGTTGCTAGAACTCGAGACATCTTCAAGGAGGTCTCAGTTGACCTTTTTTTTACCTTCATTTCCTTGGATGTACTCTGGCATTCTGATTCTGTGGACTACATCTGACAAAAGACTATACTTTAAAAGCCTTAAAGCTTTTCCCTTCTGAGTCAATGTGACTCTGCAAAATGGGCCTATGGCCTTGGCCTCTGTTTTCAGTGAAAGATATTAATTTAGAGCTTAGGAGAGTATGCCACAGGAATCTGGGAGTCTAAGCCTATGCCAGATTTTGTAGCCAGCCTGGCATCAATGAACCATGTAGCAAGAAGTGACCTTCAAGACCCAGGCCAGTGATAATTGAGGCCAGGGTTCATCCAGCATTGATGCCATGTTTGGGCATGAACTTAGTGGAAATAAGGCTATGTAGGAATTTAGCTATATCTGAACCCACCATCCCTAGAGTCTAAGGTAGTATAGGGCAGAGGTGTCAAACATGTGGCTGCTGGACCAATATGGATGTACCAGGTTAAAATGCAATTGGAGAATATTTAATTAACTAAATAAAATACAACACAACACAGATAATGTTAATTTGTGGTTTTCTAAGTCAATACACAGCCTTAGGGAACCATTTCTATCTGAGTGTAGTGCCATTGGTATAGGAGAAAGTGGGCCCTCTAGTTGTTAGAAGGAAGTATTTGTTTTTGCTATATTTTAAAATAAATATTCCTTTGTAAAATCTAAATCGGTCTATCAATCAATAAACATTTATTAGATGCCTAATATGTGTTAGGCACTATGCTAAGTGCCGTGGACACAAAAAGAAGAAAAATACAATCCCTGCCTTCAAAGAGTTTGCAGTCAAATGGAGACAACATGCAAACAAGTCTATACAAAGTAAACTATATACAGAATAAATAGGAAATAATTAACAGAGGGAAAACACTGGAATTAAGAGGAGTTAGAGAAGTCTTCCTATAGAAGATGGGTTTTATAGTTGGGATTCAAGGGAAGCCATGGATGTCAGGTAGTTTAAAACAGAGGAGGGAGAGTATTCCAGGAATGGAGGACAGTCAGAGAAAATGCCTGGAGCCAAGAGATGAAGTGTCTTGCTTGTGAAACAGTTAACAGGCCAGGGCCACTGAGTTGAAGAGTTCATGGCAGGGAATAAGATGTAAGAAGATTGGAAAGGTAGGAAGGGGCTTGATTATAATGGGCTTTGAATGCCAAACAAAACCTTTTGTAATATGGGTAGCTAGGTGGCACAGTGGATAGAGCACCAGCCCTGAAGTCAGAAGGACCAGAGTTCAAATCAGGCCTCAGACCAACACTTGACACTTACTAGCTGTGTGACCCTGGGCAAGCCACTTAACCCCAATTGCCTAAAAACTAAAAAGAAAAAAAAACCTTTTGTATTTGCTCCTAAAGACAATAGGAAGTCACTAAAGTCATAGGAAGTAGTTAGGTGACATGATCTGACCTATGTTTTAGGAGAATTTCTTTATTAGTTGAATGGAGAATGGATTGCAGTGTGGAGAGATGAGGCAGGCTATTGTAGTAGTCCGGGCATGAGGTGATTAGGACCTGCACTAAAGTGGTGGCAGTATTAGGAGAGAAGGGGGCATATTCAAAAGATAATTTAAAGGTGAAATTGGTGGGCCTTAGCAAGAGCTTGGGTATGGGAGGTGAGAGATAGTGAGGAATCCAGGATGACTCCTAGGTTGTGACCCTGAGGAGCTAGTAGGATGATGTTGCCCTCTACAGTATTGGGAAAAGTAGTGGTAGTGGGGAAAGGTGTAGGGGAAAAGATAATGAGTTGTTTTGGACATACTGAGTTTAAGATGTCTCCTGGACACCCAGTTTGAGATGTCTGAAAGATAGTTGGAGATATGAGATTGGAGATCAGCAGAGAGATTGCATCAGGACAGGTAGACTTGAAAATCAGCATAGATATGTAATTAAATTCATGGAAACTGATGAGATCACCAAGTGAATTAGTATAGAGGGAGAAGAGCAGAGGACACAGGAGAGAACCCTGAAGGACACCTATTGTTAGAGGACATGATATGGAGGAGGATCCAGAAACACCCCTAAGCCCCTCAGGGTGTTCTAGTGTCTAGAGACTTGAGGACCAGATGTTACAGGCCCAATATTAGAAGAGTAAGACCAGAGCCTACTAGTTAAATATGAAATCACTACAAGGTCCTGCGGTATTAGTGATGTCAATTGCCCTTCCATGTACGTGCCTTGGCCATATGTTCTCCCAGCCTATGTGCCCCTCCATATGTGTATGTTGGCCACATGTGTTGCCTACCTCGGTACTCTTCAGTTTGATTCCCATGTGTCCATTCCTCCCACTAATGGTGGGTATATTCAATGATGATGATAATAGCTACCATTAATACAGTGCCTTAAAGTTTTGAAAGTGCTTTTTATGTTATCTCATTTTATCCATACAAAAACCCTGTGAAATAGGTGCTCTTGTTATACTTCTTTTTAAACAAATGAGGAAACTGTTTTCAGAAGGTGTACCTTGCTCAGGGTCACAAAAGACATACAATATCTGAGACAGGATTTGAATTCAGCTTTTCTTGCCTCCAACTCTGACACTCTGCATCATGTCACCAGCTGTCTTAATTGTAGAAGAATGTATCACAAGTGTATGGAAAACAGAACTTTATTATGATTACTTTGCTGCTTATCTTACTATGCCATTTCTATAATGCCTTTGCATGAGTTTCCTTCTTGCTCTTTCCCTGAAGAGTCACTTTTTTTTTTGAAAAAGCTTTCCCTCTCTGTCTTTATCACACTACCAAGCGTCTGTGTCTCTGGTTCTAGGATAGTTTTTAAAAATTTTTTTTATAGTTCACATAGTTCCTATGAGAGGCAGCATGGTATAATGGATAGAAAGCTGGCCTCATAAGCCAAGAAGACCCGGGTTCAAGTACTGCCTGGGACATATACATGGTGTGTAACCTTTCTTAAGTCACTTGAATTCTCAGTGCTCTAGACCAGTAATGTCAAACTCAAATAGAAATGGATTCCTGTGGGCTCACAGATTGACTTAGAAAACCACAAATTAACATCATCTATGTTGGATTGTATTTTTTCTTTATTTTGTTAAACATTTACCAATGACTTTTTAATCTGATTCAGGCCATACTTGGGAATTCTGACCCAATGCCACAAGTTTGATGCTACTGTTCTAGACAATTCTCTAAAACTGTAAGTTGAAGAGAAGGTACTGGCCTGCATAAGTAGAACAAATTTCCACACCTAGGAGCTCCCTATGCCAAATGAAATAACATATTCAGTCTCTATCTCTATAGTTTTTCCAGTGAGAACTAAAGGGGCCATTGATATTGGCTCTTAGAGACACTAGAATCAGGTCAGGTAGCTAGTTGCTCTTTCTGCCTTATGCACAGATATTGAGATAGATTAGAAAAAGATGAGAAGATACAGGGAAGAAGAGGCAGAAATTGAAAGATGAAAAGGAGAGATAGCACTTTCAAATCAAGTTAACAAGCATTTGTTGATTTTTGGAGAATAAAAGGGGAAGAGGGTACTTACCAGAGGTTTTAATATCAGTCCTGGGAATAGAGATGGAAATATGTCTGAGAAAGTAATGAAGACAGATGATTGCCACCCAGAAGGAACAGTCAAACTTCCATAAGAAGTAGTGGGGCTCCCAGGAAGAAGAATTACAGAACTATAGAATCTCAGAGTTGGGAGAAACACCATATGTTATCTAGTTGAACCTCTATCTGAAAAAGCAAATCTCTTGACAATATCCTCCAACAAATGGTTATTTGTCTCTGTTAGAAGGTCTCTAGTGGGAGGTCCACTTGATTTTTAGGTAATTCTGGGAATAAGGAAGGAATAAATTACTTACCCAAATGTTCACTGAGTTTTTCCTCAAAACAAACAAACAAACAAACAAACAAATAAACAAACAAACCCCAAAACAAACAAAAAAAGAGATAGAAACACATGTAAATAGCCGATAAGGAGGGATGATATATATCAAGTTGGGGTGAGGGGTAAAGGAAGATGCCCCTTAATCCTCCTGTTCTAGCCTTCTTTTCCTCAGGATAAATCCATCCTGGGTGAACTAGGAATGGCAAAAAAAACCTCAATAAAATATGAGAAAGGTGCTTTGTGGATATAGCTAGCATCTATGACCTGTACAATTCATGGGACAGTTCTGGGATGAAAAGTTCCCAAATATTTTCCTAAGAAAAGATTGAGAACAGAATTAATTCAATTTCAGTTACCTCCACTTTACTATAATGACAGGATCTCCCCAGCAAATGGTCATCCAGCTGATGCTTGAAATGTGATGAGTAATCCACTATTTCCAAAAGCAAACAGGGCACTTAACCACATCTCTGTGACATTTCTCTGGAAACAGAAACATTGAGACATATCTAAGACAGTGATAAAAACAGTTAATATTTACTTGTTTGGGGTAAGAAGTAGAAGGTGAAAGGACTGGGTGTATGGGGTGCTCAGGAAGCACTAGCGCCTTTGGTGTGAGGGCTTGCCAAATTCTTTCCAGGGCTGGTCATCTGCCTTTGGTGTCCACCTCTTACCTAACTCTCAGCTGTGATTCTAAGAAGCTCTAGCATACACAGTGGCTACATCTTGGTAAAAACTGTCTTGGCAGATGGGCTACGCCAGGTTGAGGGGAACCAGTAGACCTCAAAGCCATCCATGAGTTAGATGGATGTCAACTCCAAGCACATGAAGACTTCCCCCACAGAATAGGTGGGTGAAATAGGTTCTGTGTAGTGCTTAGAGTTTGGTCAGACATAGAAGATGCCAATGTCATCCACCGCATCCTGAGCCATTGCCAGTCATCTAGATTTCTGTCTTGCCACTTGACTGTGATGACTGTGGAAAAGAGAGTGACACTGAAGATTTTGTACAACTCTGCCTATTCATGTGCAAGTCAAGACATCACTGTGATATCATTGGTCCTTCTTGAATACAAAGAATGAACAACAACTATATTTCAAGGTGCAGAAAAGTCCATATTCTTCCAGAATTGTAGGCCACGTAAACACTATGAAGGGGACTTCCTCCTGAGACATACACAAGTGAGTAGGCATAGGAATGCATAGAGAACAAGTCAGATATGCCCTTGGCACATTCAGCCCACACTCTGTGCATGCTCATATAAGATGGCTTCACAAGCAAATCTCTCTTCGGGACCGAGAAGATGCTGACCAGGCATAGAATTTGGGTACGGGGGAAATCAATACATCTCTCTTCAAATATGCAAGAGAGCATCAGGCACAGATCATGAGACAATAATCCTTTTGGGTGTTCCAGAAGTCATCAAAGCTATTCCTTTCCCCTCTTAACTACAGGCAAATGAGGGAATATCCAGGGACAAATAGGCTACTCTGCGGAGGTCACAGTACCTCAATAATAGCCACATAGGAAAGAGAAATCTGATAAGAATCATCCCTTTCTCTGTATCTTCTTTACCCTCTTTTCTCCCCCAGCTTGAGCAGAACATCCTTGATGAACCAAGAATGGGGAAAAGTCACCAAAAGGAATAACAGATCTTGGATATAGCACCTATGACTTGTCCATTTCAGAGCAGATGGAGAGTAGAAATCTTCCATTTTTCTAAGCAAAGATTTAAGACAAATTCATTTATTCTCATTTGCTTCCATTTTACCCTAGGTGTACAGAATTACTGAATGTCAGACTGAAAGGGTCTTCTGATGTCATGTAGTCTAACTGACCGCTGTGCAGCAATCCTGTTAGCAACAATAACACAACCATAATAACTAGTATTTATATAACACCTTATAGTTTACAAAGTGCTTTACATGTGCTGTTTCATTTGATCTTCATAACAGTCCTGTGAAGTTGGTGCTATTATCATCCTCATTTTTACAGATGAGGAGAGAGAGGTAGACAGTGGTTAGGTAGCTGCAAGGGTAACATAGTAATGCCTGAGGGAGGATTTGAAGTCAGGGCTTCTTGACTCCAGGTCCACACTCTGGCGATTCTGTCTCCTTGCTGCCTCATCCTTAGTAGGTAGTTATCCAGTTCTACTGGTAAGGAGCTCACTATCTCTTGAGATAGCCTGTTCTATATTTGAATAGCTCCAAAGATGGTAAAAGAATAAAGCACTTGCTTTATCCTTACGGTGTTTTGCTGTAAACAGAGATAGAGATACATGCAAGTGGTAAAAAAAATGTTGTTTACTGGGTTGCAATAAGAGGCAGAGAGTGAAAAGATTAGTCCTTCATTCTCCAAGTATTTCATTCAATGTTATGCCCCCTAATAGTGGATGACCCCCAAGATTTAGTCCTAGGCCTTCTATTTTTTTCCACACTTTCTCACTCAGTGGTATTATCAGTCCAAGTGAGTTCAGTTAAAATCTCTATATAAATAGTTCTCAAATCTACTCATTGAACCCTTGTTTCCCTACTCACCTCTAGTTCCATATCAATAACTGCTCATTTGATATTTCAACTATATGCCCCATATTAACAAATACTAATACTAACAACTGGAATTTATATAGTGCTTTACAGTTTGCAAAGCATTTTACAAATATTACCTCAGCTGATTCTCACAAGAAAGGAGGTAGTTGCTATTATTTTCCCCATTTTACAGAGGAAGAAACGGAGGCACTTAGCAGTTAAATGATGTGCCCAAGGTCATACAACCAGTAAATGTCTGAGGCTGGTTTTGAAGTTAAGTCTTCCAGATTCCAGATCCTGCATTCAATCCACTGTGCCATAATATTTCCCCTAAATGGGTCAATACTCTTGGAGAACATTGTTGATCATCACAGATAAGTCTCTAAATGGAAAACCCAAACTCTGACCTGGGTATAAGTTTATGAAAGAAATGGGCTTGGTTTTTTTAAAATTTTTTTTTATTTTTATGCAATTGGGGTTAAGTGACTTGCTCAGGGTCACACAGCTAGTAAGTGTCAAGTGTTTGGTCTGAGGTCGAATTTGAACCCTGGTCCTTCCTGACTTCAGGGCAGTGCTGTATCCACTGCACCACCTAGCTGCCCCCTGGGCTTGTTTTTTAACTACAGCTGTGAGGGACTGTCTGATGTTGGCAGCTACCAGGTTGAGCGCTGTGGCAAGGGTAGGGTAAGATCTGGGTATTTTGGAAGTCGAGGCAGGGGCTGTGGTAGGCAGAGTCGTGTGTACTGGGATGGGCTGGATACGGAGAAGCCCTGAGGCAATTTGGGCAATGCTTTGTGAGATAAGCTGGGTACAAGGAAGTAGTCAGAGCTTGAGCTCCTGAGGCAAGGGGCGGTGCCACGTGGGAGTGGGATGGCAGAGGACTGAGTTCCCTCTGCTTAGTCCCCTCCCTATATGCAACGTCATCCCCAGATGCCTCTTGTGACTTTCCTGACTTCCTGGGTCCCTTTGTGCAGCACTGACCCAGACCCCTCCTCCCAGTGTCTGAGCCTGACTTCCTAGGTCACGTACTCTTGTCTGTGCGTCAATCCCAGATGCCTCCTTCCTGTATCCAATCTTAGCCTCCTACATCACTCCCTCCCCCTTGGTGTGCTAAACTCAGACAGCCCCTTCCGGTATCTGACCCTACAATCATTGGCTAGTAAGCGGGCTGGGGAGGAGGGGCTAAGTAGGTTTTTAGGAACAAGCGTGGTCAGATCACACGTGCGCTCTCCCTGGCTCCTGCCCTGTTGCTCTGGCCTTGCTGCTTGGGCTTGCTATGATGGCTTGCTGTGTTGGCCTCTGAATAAAGCTCTGGTGTTGGTGCCTCCCGATGGCTCGTCTCTGTGTGGTGATCCGGCTAAGAACCGAAGACCCGGGTGTGGGTAAGACTCTGGTAGTGTACTCCTTATAGAAGGAGTGGGTACTGGCGCACAGCTGGCAGAAGGTCGGCGTGTGGCCAGTATATACAGCATCTTTCAACTGGATCTTGGTCTTTGAGAGCCAGCTCCTTGAGCTGCTCTTTAGCAGAATACTTCCAGAACCAATAACTTCTATCTAGAAATGAGCCAAGTTGGAAGAGAAGACAGAATGGATCCAGGCCATGAAGTGGAATCTCTGCCCAAATGTTCCCAGACTCTCTGGGAAGAAATACCCTATTACTATTTCTGGATATTACTATATTATAAACTTGTGAGGCACTTTAAGTTAAATCTCCCCTTGTGAAGGGAGGTGAACCAGGGCTCATTAATCTTTACCTGTAATAGTGAGTGGAGTTAGTTAGTGTCAGTGGGACCCAGTCTTGAAAGTTCAATAGTCTTCTTTAGTGCTGAATCATCAGCTGTCAGGGAGAGGAGGTGGGGTGGAGAGGTAGGGGGTGGACAGTGGTATGGAATTAGAGGGCCACTAGGTAAGAAGCAGAAAAAGCCAAGTTTAGATGCAGCCAGAGCAGTCCAGAAGAGTGGAAGGGAATCTTTTTTTCAGGACTGCATGGTGGTATTCATTTGGCAGAGTCCACTGATCTCTTTAGAGGGGAATGAAGTTACTTAGTCCAATGCTATAGCCACTATATTGCGCTTTCTCCTGAAACACAAAACAACATGCTCTTTAATGAGTACAGTTTCATTTCATTTTCCGGTATAGTAATTTGGGAAAAGCATTCACCCAGAACACTTGCAACTCTGAGAGTAGGGCAAGGTCTCAGTTTCTTTCTATAACTGGTTCATACATGGAAATGGGTTCTGAAACTGGATCCATACACAAATACTTATGTGTATATGTATAAAATACATGCATACATAGACACATACACATATATACAAATACACATGTATATATGTATATAAATGTACACACACATATGTGGTATATATTTAGTGAAACAATGACACCTAGTGTTACAGAAGGATCAAAATAATGCTCCCTCTGTATTTATATATCTAATTTTAGGATTAGGGAGACATGGCTATGTTTGTAGACAGGAAGGAGTTATTAGAGAGGGAGAGATTATATGAATACATATGAAAGAGAAGGAATGACCTCTAAAATTAGATTCTAGGTAGACTGGGAGAGATATTAGCCTTTGTAAGATGTAGGGATGCCTCTTCTATGACAAGGGGTAGGGAGGAGAAAGTAGGTGATGATGCTGAAATGTTTTGAGTAATTGAGGAAGGAGTTGAGGGAGCTCCTGGATAGATTAAGTCTTATCAGTAAAAAAAAATGGCTTGTTTGTCTTATTTTCACTTGCTTTCTCAGGTGTGTGTAGGCATGTGCATGTGTGTGTGTGTATGTGTGTGTATGTGCATGTGTGTGTGCAGGGCATGTTGGTAAGGGAGGAGGAGGTAACAAGTTGTGAGGGAGGGAAGAAACAGGAAGATTTGGAATAGATGCTGTGTGGAATGACATAGGGAGCCTATAAGGGGAGAATAGAAGAATTGTTTTGCAGGAGGGCCCACTGAAAAGAAATAGTATAAATATATTGAATGAAAATTCAGTTTGATTTTGTAAATTATTTTTCATGATTCTCACCAGTCCTAGATTAGGAAATTGAATAGTGTAGAGTACCTTGGGTTGCCTCTCATTTATATAGTTACAACAATGAATAGCCTGTTTTAACTTATGTAGTGAAATGGTCTTGGGACATGAGGATTCTTTATGCTATTTTAGGAGTTTATAAATAAAGATTATTAATAAAAAACATCACCATCAGATCCTTACACACAGATTTTTTGTTGGCTCCAAGTACTTAATTATACAATAATGTTTTAGACACAGATTTGCATCTGATATTGTTAAATTCTGAGTACTCTCAGGTAATTCCTGAAAATTCCTGACTCTATCTCAAAGACTCAGCTTCTCATAGTAGGATATGCCCGGATGGTATCAGTTTACTTACAAGGAGCTTTATCCCTGCAAACTCCTTTTTTAAGCCTTGGATCCAGGCTCTCAGCCTATATAAGGCTGGGGAACATTATCTACTAACCCTTCCTCCACCCCACATAATCTTTCTCTTCCTAGACACTGTGCTTCCCTACCCATAATCTGTTGTTTTTTTCATATTTAAATGTTTCCACTGACTTCCGTTTCTCCATTTGCTCTCTGTCCCACACAGAAGTAATATACATTTTGAAACAGTCCTTGGGTATAACTGCAAGAATGGAAGGCGCAATTTATTGGCAAAACCTGGATTTAAATTGAAAAAATGGTGAGAGTGGGAGAGAACAAAATCACACAAAAAACTCAGGTTATGTTAAATTAAAATTTTAATCTTGAAAAATGAGAAAAATAATAGAATTTACAGAATCACACAATTTGACAGTTGGAAGGGGGCTCAGGGATCATTTTGTCGAATCCACATTTGAAATGAATCCTCTGTAAAACACACCTACCAAATGGTTATCCAGCCTTCCCCTGGAAACCTCTGAGGAGGGAGAACCCACCGCCTCTCAAGGATGGCTGTCCTTTCCATTTCTAGATAGCTCTGATTATAGGCAAGTATTTCTTGATATTGAGTCCAAGTTTGCCTCTGCATCTTGTACCCATTGTTCCTGGTTCTGCCTCTGAGGTTAAATGTAACAAGCCTAATCTCTCTTCCTCCTGATAGACCTTCAAATATTTGAAGGGAGCCTTCACCTAAAATCATCTCTTTTACAGAATCTTCTTCCAACTTCCTTCATCCTGCCCCCAAGGAGTTTACAATCAAGTGTAGCGGTAAGTTGTTGTGGTTCTTTAGTCATTTTCATTCGTGTCTGACTCTTTGTGACCTCATTTGGGGTTTTCTTGGCAATGATACTGGAGTGATTTGCCATTTCCTTCTCCAGTTTATTTTGCAGTTGAGAAAACTGAGGCAAACAAGGTTAAATGATTTGTCCAGAATCACACAGCTCTTAAGTGTCTGAGGTCTCATTTGAATTCAGGAAGATGTGTTTTCCTGAGTCCAAGCCTGGAATTTGTACACTATGGTGCCATCTAGTAGTCCCATAGGGGTAAGACACACACACAACTCAGCATTACCCAAATTGATCTTCAAAACATCTCTATAAGAGTGGCAGTATTATTACCACCGTTTTACAAAGAATCTGTGTCTCAGAATAGTGAAATGATTTGCCTAGCATTAAACAGCTCATAAATGAGATAGATAGGACTTGAACCACAGTCTTCCTGTCTCTATGTCCAACTTGGGTCAGATTGCCTCTTCTACTTAATAATTTTTTGATAAATTTAACCTAATTATGTGTCACATGAAATAAACATTCTTTTATTGGTAATAGTATAATTTTTCTCTTGACATCTGAGTAGATATTTAAATTCTAAAAGGAAGGTCTTTGGCTGCCCTGAGGTCTGGGGGTCAACTTACAAGTAATAGAATTTTGGGAATAGTAATAAGCATATGGAGTTGACGGTTAAGCTGGGCATGATGTAAAGATTAAATTAACTCAAATGGTATTAGTCTTGACCAGTCTGCAAATGGGCCAAAAGCTAATGTCTATAGAAAGAAGCTCAGAGGATGAGCCAAGATGGTGGAGTGAAAGCAGTGACTTTCTTGAGCTCTCCCCCAAAGCCCACCAAATACCTATGAAAATGGCTCTAAACAAATTCTGAAGCAGCAGAACCCACAGAAAGACAGAGTGAAACAAACTTCCAGCCAAAGACAGCCTGGATGGTTGATCAGAAAGGTATATCATGCTGGGTGGGGAGAGGAGAGCAGTCCGTTGTGGGCACACAGGATGCAGAGATCCTGGAGCAGGCCTCAGAGGACTGAATCACAGGCAGCTGTGGCGGTTTCCAGACTTCTCAACCCACGAACTCCAAAGACAATTTAGACGGTCAGTGGGAAAAGTCTGTGACTGTGGTGAGAGAAGGAGCTAGGTCTCAGCCACACCTAGGGCTGCGGCTGTTTCCTAAGCTTCTGGCCCACAGACTGAGGGGGAATTGAGTGGCTGATCAGAGAGGGTTGCAGGGATCTCTTTGCCAGTACTGAGGGAGGAATCTCTTGCTTTGCCAGTGCTTGTATCTGGGTCACAGTTCTGAGGGGCAGTTCTGGGGCGAGGAGGAACACTGGTGTGGTGGAGCTTGTTGTGGTGGTGGAGAGGAAACACCTTGTCCCTTATCATAGCACCTTGGAAGAACTGAAAATTTTCAGGTCCCTAGAAGTATCTCTGAAAACAGCTGTACAAACCCCCGAAGCTTGGGACAGTACACTCTTCACATTGGAAGCAGACTTTTACCTTAACAAAGAATTTAAAACTCAAGTAATTGGCCGGGATCAAGAGTAAGCAGCGCAAAAAGAGTCAGACTATACTATCTTACTTTGGTGACAAAGAAGATCAAAACATACAACCAGAAGAAGATAAGGAAGCCAAAGCTCCCACATCAAAAGCCTCCAAGAAGAATATGAATCAGTCCCAGGCCTTGGAAGAGCTCAAAAGGGATTTTGAGAAGCAAGTAAGAGAAGTAGAGGAAAAACTGAGAGTGATGCAAGAAAATCATGAAAAACAAGTCAACAGCTTGCTAAAGGAGACCCAAAAAAATACTGAAGAAAATAACACCTTAAAAAATAGCCTAACCCAAATGGCAAAGGAAGTCCAAAAAACCAATGAGGAGAAGAATGCAATGAAAAGCAACATTGGCCAAATGGAAAAGTCCAAAAGCTTACTGAAGAAAATACTTCCTTAAAAACTAGAATTGAGCAATTGGAAGCTAATGACTTTATGAGAAATCAAGACACTATAAAACAAATCCAAAAGAATGAAAACTTAGAAAACAATGTGAAATATCTCATTGGAAAAACAATTGCCCTGGAAAATAGATCCAGTAGAGAGAATTTAAAAATTATTGGACTATCTGAAAGCCAAGATCAAAAAAAGAGCCTAGACATCATTTTTCAAGAAATGATCCAGGAAAACTGCCCTGATATTTTAGAACCAGAGGGCAAAATAGAAATTGAAAGAATCCACCGATCTCCTCCTGAAAGAGATCCCCAAAGGAAAACTCCTAGGAATATTGTAGCCAAATTACAGAGTTTCCAAGTCAAGGAGAAGATATTACAAGCAGCCAGAAAGAAACAATTCAAATACTGTGGAAACACAATCAGAATACCACAAGATTTAACAGCTTCTATATTAAGGGACTGCAGGGCATGGAATATAATATTCCGGAGGGCAAAAGAGATAGGATTACAACCAAGAATCACCTACCCAGCAAAATTGAGTATAATCCTGCAGGGAAAAAATGGTCATTCAGTGAAATAGAGGACTTTCAAGCATTATTGATGAAAAGATCAGAGTTGAATAGAAAATTTGATTTTCAAATACAAGACTCAAGTGGAACATGAAGAGGTAAACAGGAAAGAGAAAATCATAAGAGACTTCTTATGGTTGAACTCTTTACATTCCTGCATGGAAAGATGATATTAGTAACTCATGAGACATTTGTAAGTATTAGGGTAGTTGGAGGGGAAAAATTATATGTACATATATATAAATATAGATAGATAGATAGATAGAGGGCTCAGAGTGAGTTGAAAATGAAGGGTTCTTATCTGGAGAATAAAATTAAGGGGTGAGAGAGGATTATACTAGGAGAAGGAGAAAGGGAGAGGTAGAACAGGGTAAATTATCTCACAAAAAAAACAGAAAAGAAAAGGCTCTTACAGTGGTGGGGAAATGGGGAAGGTGTGAGGGAATAGGTGAATTTTATTCTATTAGAATTTAACTTAAGGAGGGAATAACATATACACTCAATTGGGTATGGAAATCTGTCTTACCCTACAGGAAAATGGGGGGGGGAGGGAACAAGAGAGTAAGGGGATGATAGAGAGGAGGGCAGATTGGGAAAGGGGGTAATCAGAAGCAAGTGCTTCTGAGGAGGGTCAGGGTCAAAAGAAAGAATAGAATAAATGGGGGGGTGGGATAGGATTAAGGGACATAGGGTGAGTTTTTCACAGCATGTCTACTATGGAAGTGTTTTGCATAACTGCACATATATAACCTATATTTAGTTGCTTGCCTTATCAATGAGGGTGGGTGGGGAGAGAGGAAGGGAGAAAATTTGGTACCCAAAGTTTTAAAAACACATGTTTAAAAAAATGTTTTCACATGCAACTGGGAAATAAGAAATACAGGAAATGGGGTACAAAAATCTATCCTGCCCTACAGGAAAATTGAAGGGGAAGGGGATAAGAGGGGGGGGGGAGAGATAGAAGGGAAGGCAGACTAGGGGAAGGGGTATTCAGAATGTATGCCCTCTTGGGGTGGGGGGAGGGGCAAGATGGGGTGAAAATTTGGAAGTCAAAATCTTGTGGAAGTAAATGTTGAAAACAAAAAAAGTAAAGAAAATTACCATAAGAACAAAAAAATTTAAAAAATAGAAAATTAAAAAGAAAAGAAGAGAGAGTGATGACAGAGGAGTGTGCTAAACACATGTTGTTTATTTTTGTCACAATCTGTTTCTGCTCCTCTGATGCTCTTCTTTTTCCCTTGACCAGAAACCAGCCAAGGTTTTTACTTAATGTTTCTTTACTTTTAAACTTCTCAGCTTCTTCCCTCTGAGGTTGGATATTTTTTTCACTGTATCTATTTTTCTTCCATTTCCATGCTTTATTATTAGAATAATTTTATAACTTCAATGTTATTGTGGGTTATAATCCTATTGCTTTTGTGTTTTGGAATATCATATTCCAAGCTCTCTACTCCACTGGTGGTAAGTTTGAGGTGATACTGATGTAGCTTGTTTGTGTTTGTTTGAACTTTGTCTTTCTGATTGCTTACTTTTATTTAACCTAGGAGCTTTGTATTTAGGCTATGATGAATATTCCTGAGAGATTTCTTTATGAATTTGCTTTCAGGAGGTGACTGGGGATTCTTTTTATTTTAATCTTTCTCTATATTTTTAATAGATCATAATAAATTTTCATGATTTCTTGAAATATGAAAAAAATAAAGAAGCTCAACGACAGAACTTGATGGCAGTGGTAGAAAGGAACTTCAAATCTTCCCTTTATTCAAAATAGCTTTGCTGGAAGAAAATGAGAGAGAGTCCTGGCCTTCAAGTATCACCCCATTAAGATAATTTTAAATTTTACTGTTACCACAAATAGATTAGCTCCCATGATGAAATAGGTGACCTTAGTCCACAAAAAAGGAGGCAAAATCACCTTGACATGGGTCTTTCTGCCCCCAAAGTAATATTGTAAAGGTTCAAGGATAACTAAACCTGATTTTCAGTCCCTGCCCACAACACCTACTGTAGGATCATATTTGGGCCCTGTTGGTGCTGTACATAGAAATGAATGTTCATCCTATTTCACTGGAAACTCTTGCAATTCTGAGTCAAGTTGGAAGTAGAAATATGTAAAGCACTTAGGGAAATATGGCTGTCATACTATTTATCTGAAAGGAAAGACCCACCTTGGCTTTCCTAATGGAAGGAGAAGCTTTGAACTCAAGACATCTCTGTACTATCAATGTTTTGATGTAAATCTTCTTGACATTATCCGATGGAGTGTTTTTGTTTTGGTGAAGAAGAGCAATTTTCTTAAACAAAATTCCTGGTCTTTGAATGATTTGGAAGATGGTGAGTGATTCCTGGCCTGTAAGTGCCAACTTGTGAAGAAAATTTCTCAGTTTTAAGGAACAATGAAATTATTTTGAAAATTTTTACCTACCTCTATGATAAAATAGGTGACTTTAGTCTATATAAAATGTGCAAATACTTTCATAACTTGAATTTTTAAGGCTCTGACATGCCATTGTAAGTATTCAAGGAATACAGATCATGATTTTCAATCCTTGCTCACACTGATTTAAAATCTTATCTCTTATCTAATCATAATTAGAGTAATACGACATCTGCAAGAGACATCCTTCTCTTTCTGACTTGAATGTGGAAATTTTAACTGAAGGTTTCTCCTTGAAGAGAATATAATAGAATTTTTATTCATAAAATTTAAAAGTTTTTATACAAAGAAAATCAATGCAATTTAAAAAAGATGGGAAAATTAATTGGAAAAAACAACCTTTGTAACAAGTTTCTCCAACTAAGGTTTTGTTTATAAGATATGCAATAAACAGATTCAAATTTATAAGACTAAAGTCAATTCTCCAACCAAAAATTGATTAAAGGATGTGAGCAGGTAGTTTTCAAAAGAATAAATACAACCTAACTACCATAATAAAGACAAATTTAAACAACTCTAAGGTTCCATCTCACACCCACTAGCAAAAACTATGAAAAGGAAAATGGCAATTGGTAGAGGAGCTGAGAGACAACAGGTATACCAATGTATTGGTGGAGATATGAATTGGTCTAGCCATTCTGTAGGGCAATTTGGAGCCATGAGTCTGATATGCTAAGAAACTGACTAAAGTTTAGATATATGGTCAATCCTCAACATTCATGTGTTTAACTTATGTGATTTCAAGAATTTGGAGGATCTTATTAGTAATCTCATTTTCACTTTTGCATTGGCAACTGCACACATTCATGGCTATGTGCAGTTTGTTGTTCAGTCATTTCAGTCTTGTTCTACTCTCTATGACCCCATTTTGGGGTTTTCTTTGCAAAGATTTTGGAGTTGTTTGCCATTTTCTTCTCCAGTTCATTTTATAGATGAGGAACTGAGGCAAACAGAGTTAAGTGACTTGCCTAAGATCATACAGCTAGTAAGTGTCTGGAGCCAGATTTGAATTTGTGAAGATCAATCTTCCAGATTCCAAGCCCAGTGCTCTATCCACTTCACTTAGAGAAATAAAAAATAAAGTGTGTGATGCCTGCAAGTATGTGGAGCAGCTGGCATGCTACTAGGATATATTATTTCTAGCAGGTTCATCCTTCAGCATTTCCAATGCAATCTACCACCCATGAAGGACAGTCTGTACATTTTTTTGACAGCAATTAAAGTGCCAGCAACCTCTCCCTGGGTTTTTCGAAGGCAGCCAAAGTAGAGAGATTTGTTGAAGTATACAGTTCAGTGCCTTCACACTGCCATTTGACAGAGTAGAAGGTAAGATTCAGGTTTAAAATGTTTTAATTTTAAGAATTTTATTGGCTGTAGAGTATTTATGGTACTTTAGATTTCATGTGTTATAAAAAGTGAATATTCTTTGAAATAAATGTGTTTTTAAATTGAGATGTAAGCACAAAAGGTCATAGAATTCTAGGGAATTTCTAGCAAGAAATATGTTTTTCATGTTACCAATTTTATTTTGTATACTGCATTTTATGGGTTATTTCATGGGTACTGTGTTGGGAAATGTGTGTATTATCAGAATTAATGTTTTCTTATAAAGAATTGTATGCAGCAAAGTGTGTTTTCAGTAGTCTCTGGTGAAAGGTTGCAGTTTTTGGTTGTTGTGAGAACCTAACTGTCTATTTCCTAGAGGTTCAATGTATCAGCATTCATGTTTTTGACTTTTGTACTGTTTTCTAGGAATGTTAACTCCCGTGAAAGTTGAGGATTGATTATATGAGGATATAGGAACTCTAAGACTATTAATTACTTACAGAATTATGTCTATGTTTCCTTTCAGAGTTAAATTGACTTAAAAGATTTTATGGTAAAAGGCAGCTTTTTAGACATGAGAAGATTACAACCCTTTTCTTTCCTCCCAGCCCCCTTATGCTTTTGGGCCCTACCTGTTCTATCCCTTCTTCTCTCATTCCAGGAAAAGCAAACACAGGGCTGGGCAAAAGTCCTTCCTTTTAAAAAGTTCAGGTGGGAGAGAACATCTTGGGTGACAAGAAGTGGGAAAGGGTATAGTAAAGAGGGAACATAAAATGTGAATTCTGGGTGATTCTAGATGAACCCCCCATGCATAATTATCTAAACAGAACATATGTACAGATAAGTGTAGTTCAAGAAAAATTGAGAAAGGAGAGAGAACTAACAGCAAGAGGTCAAAGAAAGTTTCTCTATAATTGACCCAAAATGTCTACTCTCATTTCCTGGCATCTAGGACTAAGTCTTGTCCTCCATTTTCCTCCATGATTTGGAAGAATAAGGTTACAGGGTATATGTGTTATCCTAGAGCAAATATGAAAATGTGTAAACTTAGGTAACAATGCTGTACTAAAATACAAGCAACGCAACAATATATAATGGTGCTGTGTTATGAGTATTTTTTTGGCAAAGTATCTAAGGGGAAGGTAATTCATAAAATGCTTAGAATACAAAAGTCAAAATTTATATAGCACTTAATATGTGCTAGGCACTCTGACAAACTCTTTACAAGTATTATCTCATTTCTTCCTCAGGACAACCATGGAAAGTAGGTGCTATTATTATCAGATTTACAGATGAGGAAACTGAGGCAAACAGAAGGTAAGGGACTTGCCCAGGTTCATATAGCTATTAAGTGTCTGAGGCTGTATTTGAACTCAGGTCTTCCTGACTCCAGATCCAGCACTCTATCCACTGTGGCACCTATGATTATATGATGTATTTGAGTTCTCAATTACAAATCATCATGGGAGTCATTGTAAATTGTTTCCTTAAGACTTTCCCTTTGTCCCACTTTGGCCAAAAAGGTCAGCTGATTTCTAGGTATCATCGCAGAAAGAATGGGAAAAAAATAGATGATATCCAGTCTCCAGGTTGTTCTGTTTGCTACAAAGATGAGGGAGAGGAGCTAGAAAAGAACAGATTTGGGGATGTGTTCAAATTTTTTTTGCAGGTGAAGAATAGTTAATCTGTTGATTGAAGACATGAAAACCTTTTATTCTGCTGCAGAAAGAATAAATCTAGAAATTACCTTTTCCCCAAAAAGTGGTATAGGCTGAAATGATCTATTTGTTCCAGAAGAGTAATGAAAAATTCATAGAATGCAGTATCAGCCCAGTTCTCCCAAGGGATAGGAAGGTATTCAGACCATATCTCCAAAGGATAAAGCCCAAGAGGACTGTAAATACGCTTGCCCCAAATCATCTCTTGGTGCCAAAATGAAGAGAGAAGGGCAAGGCTGAGCTGGAAAGATCAAAAGGCTACCTGGGGAACCTGGTTTCTTATCCTCTCTACTCTTGTACAAAGTGGGCTAGATAGAAGTTGAAAAGTTGTAGAGAATATTTTTTTCTTAAGTAGCTTAAACATGTTCTCTGCTATTTATGGAATGGCATCTTTTGTTTAACAATTCTTTATGTCTTGACAATTTGGTGTAAAATTTTAGGGAATGTGTGCACTAATTGTCACAAATGGCAAATAAGTAGGATTAAAATAATTCAATTCAGCAAACATTTGTTAATCTTACTGTGTGCCATGCACTGTGCTAGGCTCTGGGAATTCAAAGGCAAAAACAGTAGTGATAGAACATATGCACAGAGAAACATCATACAAGGAAAACTGAGGAGGGAGAGAGGACTGAAAAGAAGGGATCACGAAAAGCTTCTGGAAGAAGGTGACAATAGAAATCAGCCTTCAATGAAGACAAGGATTATATGAGACAGGAATGAGAAGGGGAATATTCTGGATTGGGGAAAAAAGCTTGTACAAATGTAAGGATGTAGTTTTAGAAGTTGCTGGTAGTTTAACATGACTAGAATGTAGAGACATTTACTCTTCATAATGATAATAACAACATTAAAAGCTAGCATTTTAATAGTGCTTCAAAGTTTATAAAGTTCTTTATAAGTATTATCTCATTTGATCCTCACAATAATTCTAGGAAGTAGGTGCTATTATTATCCCCATTGTATAGCTGGAGAAGCCGAGGAAGACAGAGGTTCAGTGACGGGCCCAGGGTCACAAAGCTAAGCACCTGAGGCAGCATTTGAAGTCAGATATTCTCGTTTACCACTTTGTGGACAGTACTGACAATTTCATTTTTGACCCACTCTCCCACAGAAAGGAGTCTCCCAAACTGGTCACTAGTTAAATCATCATGCTACCTGCCTCAGGAAGGAGGAAACTTCTTCACCCAGGAGACTTTGGTCAGTGGCTTTCACCCTGATGGTCAGTAGCTATTTCAGTCACAGTTATCTTACCTCTCAGGAATGAGGACCCATTGGAAATGGGAAAACTGGAGGCCAAGAAAAGAAGGAATATTTACACATTTATTAAGGATCTAAGGGAAATGAGGATTAGAACTCAGCCCTAGACAAGCAAACAACAAGAGTGAAAAATTTCAACCCAGAAAACACTAAGCTGCTTATCACTTTCAAGTCTATCCTAGGGCAGGAATTGCTCCCTTTACACATCCAGCAGCCTTCTTAGTAACCTCTGGATCCCCTGCTTGATTTCCTTTGTTCTCACACCATAGACGATGGGGTTCATGGCTGGGGGGATGAGGTGATGCAAGATATTGAGCAGAATGGGCACATCAGGAGGGATTCTTTTTCTGGCCACATTGGTGATAATCAGGACCAGTAGAATGGTGCTGAAGAAGAGGATGAGGATGAAGTGGGAGCCACATGTGCTCAGGGCCTTGGCTGCAGCCCCCTCTGCCTTGATCCTCAGCACAGCTCGAAGGATAAACGTATAGGAGAAGATGATGAGGATGAGATCAGAGCCCAGCAGTGTCCAACCAGCTACTAACTGGTAGAGCCGGTTGAAAGTGATGTCATCACAGGAAAGTGTGGAAACAGACAGGTTGGTGCAGATGCAATTCTTGATGATGTTCCCTGCACAGTAATGTAGTTGGGCAGAGAGGATGGGGACAGGGAGGGAAAAGAGGGCATTCCGAGCTATGACAAAAATAGCTGCCTTGGCCACAAAGTGGTTAGTGATGATGGATGGGTATCTCAGGGGGTGGCAGATGGCCACGTAACGATCATATGCCATAACCATGAAGGTGCAGGACTCCATGGTTAGGAAACTATTCATGACAAACATCTGGAGGAAACAGGCAGAGAAACTGATGGCCCTGAGATCAAACCAGAAGATAGTCAGGACCTTGGGGATGACAGTGAGGCAGAGCACGATGTCCAGCAGGGAGAGAAGGCTGAGCAGGTAGTACATAGGCTCATGCAGAGAAGCCTCCAGTCGGATGGTGATTAGAAGGGTGGCATTGGCCGCCATGGCCAGGAGGAAGAGTAGGCTCAAGGGCAGGGAGAGCCAGTGCTGCCAGCTCTGGAAGCCAGGGAAGCAGATGAGGAGGAACTCAGAGAGTACAGCAGGTGAGCTGTTATGTACAGATAACATGGAATACATTGTGAGCTGACCAGCCTTCTGTTGGAGGGCCAGTATAGAAGTCAATATATCAGAAATTTTGGTTGTTGTAGGATTCACCAAAATGAGATGATGTCTCTCCTGAACAACATGGGGGCTACACCTGACTCTCTTTGGTTATAATGACCCATTCCTGGAAGGAGCATCTTGAAAAGGAGTAGAAATGTAGGTGCTTCCCGTTGGCAAGTCACCTGATGCATTTCCCCCCATCTGTAAAAGGAAGGGGTTCAATGTAATCATCTTACAGCTCTCAAGCTCTACAGTTGTACTACCCTACAAATTCTAGAAGTGTGAAATACAGTTATATGGGGAGATACTGTTGGGAATGGATAGTCAGAAGGGAGACTAGTTCTGGTTGGGAATTTTGCTTCTTTGTACATTAACTTATTAAACTGGATACCAAGATATATGTGGGGTGAGAGTGGATGGTTAGCAAAAGATGAAATTATCACTTAGTGGGGCACAGGAGGTGCCTTCTCCTACTAGGGCTCTTAGACTGGGAGTTGGGGAGGGGAGGTGGTTCATTCTCTGAAATTTTCCTAGCTCTTCAAAGCATCTTATGGTTTTTTGGGGGAATTTTTAGCTCCTCTGACACCATTACCAACCAAGGTGACAATCCCTCTTATGGGATCCTAATTCCTGGTGTCCTCCATTTCTGCTACATAATTAACTACTTACATTTCCGTCTCTATACATCAATCTTCCTTTAGTGATTATTTTCTCTCTCTATCCTGTTTCTTTATCTCTTTTCCCAGCTGGGTGGCACAATAGATAGCGTACCAGGCCTGGAGTCAGGAAGACCTGAGTTAGAATCTAGCCTCAGATACTAACTAGCTGTGTGATCCTAAGTAAGTCCCTTAACTTCTGTTTGCCTCAGTTTTCTCATCTATAAGATGGGGATAATAATATCATTTACCTCACAGGGCTATTGTGAGCATCAAAGGAGTTAATAATTGTAATGCCCTTAACACAGTGCCTGGCATAGTGCTGTATACATTTTAGTTATTATTATCATCACTTCCTTTTGATATTGTCCAAGTGCATATTTCCTTTTTCCTTTCCACCTAAAGTGCATCTTTTCACCTTCTAAACCAGATTATATATTCTACACTTGAATAAAATTTTTCAGACTCTGGTGTCCCTCTGGATAGTGGCATAGACCACTGGGTACCACATAAGAGACCCCAGGCATCAAAAAGGCAATGACTTTTCCTTTGATGGTACAACCACTGATAATGGGAGGAGGTGGTGTTAAATACATATCATGGTAGTGAATCATTGACAAAGAGGCCAGAGCAGGGCAGGAGCTGGGAATACGCAGAAGGGTGGGGGTGTCTGAATGCTTCTTAATCCCTCATCATTCAACATGTTAGACATCACTGGCTTCCATGTCTGCCCAGAGAGGTCCTAGGGTCCCTGTACAACCATTTCCTTTCCCTCTTTCCCCACTCAATCAGAAGTTAGCAGGAGAAGCCATTAACAGAGGCCCTCCAATCATATCTAGCTCCAATTTGAAATAAAGAAACAATTCTAGATCCTTATGCAAGGCATTCTCCCTAGTGTAGCCTTACCCCTGCTCACTGAGCCAGGATGGATTCTTAATTCCCAAACCCTGACTTTTTCTGTTGCACTTCTTCCTCTCCCTTCTCACAAGATTCACAGGGACAGACCAGCAGTATCCTGTTGCACCAGCAACACCACTGGCATGAAGGTTTTTATGGACTTTAGCTCCTCTTTCTTGGGGTCCATAGGGATATGAGTGGTTTATACACATGAGATCTGTAGGCTAACTCCCATGAGTCCCCCTATACCTGGGTTGATTCTGGGGATGAGAGGGAGAAAAGAAAACACTTGAAACTAAGCCAAATCATGGGCAAGGAGCAGATGAGGAAGGGGGAATTAGGAATGGAGAGTTCTATAATCAAAACTGAAATCCCCAGGGCATGAGAAATGGATAATTATCTTGGAAAGAGGGACAATTCCATTAATGTTGCAATAGGCTTATTGAAGAATTACTCTCCATACAAACATGTGTCTACACACTCATACTCAAATATATATATAAATACATACATACAGACTCTCCCTTTCCCCCCCAAATCCAGAACCTTCTTAAACTACCATATAGTCACTCAGGCTACCTAGTACCACTTAGCAAAACATTTTGTCTTTAATCCTTTACTTCTTGTTGTCATCCACTTCCAAACCTCTACCCAGACCAGTCCTGTACTTCAGACAATATCCCTGTCCCATTGCTTGTGCTGCCTACTAAACGACCTTACATTCCAGCTCAAGATTACCCACATTATTTCTCTTTGCATCCTACCTTGAAGAGGCCTCCTCAAGGAAGTCTGTCCAACCAGACCAACAGAATGAGCAAAACAACTTTTTGAATTAATTGCATAAATATTATTTCAATTGGTGGCATGGAAAGGGCTGTTAAGGGGTTCCCTAAACTTGTCTTTTTGAGTTTTCATATTTTCCAGCAACACTGGAATTCTATGGGAGAGAGATTCAAAGAATTCATGAGGTCCTGAATGTGTCAAGGGTGAAGCTCCCCTGGAGCTGACATAATTTGTCATTGCCCTCCAAGCTGCCCTCTTTGTATGTCCTTGGGTGGTAAGACAGGTGCCAGGCATTATATGCTGCCCTGGGATATTTGCAGATAAGTAGATCCTTCTATCTTCATAGTCTAGCAGCTTCCAAGGGAAAAGAATGAGGCTTTTTGCATCACCCTGCTCCTCCCTGTAGGGAGTGGTCTTGTCTTTTTTCCCACCTTTGCTGTACCATTTCCCCTTCCGTGTCACACCCCTTTCTGGTATCACCTTCTCCCTCTGTTCTGCTATTATAAAAATGTAAACTTCTGTAAGTTATTGTGAACTTTTGAGTTCCACATGTGTGTTCATTTCTCTTATAACAAACCTCGTTTTCACATAAGTCTTGTGACATTGTGATTACCTGTTGACAATAAATACATACATATACACACATATATAGCAGCTAGGTGGCTCAGTAAACTGGATTTGGAGTCAGGAAGACCTGAGTTCAAATCTGGCCTCAGAAACTTACTAGCTGTGTGACCCTGGGCAAGTCACTTAACCTGTTTGCCTTAATCCACTAGAGAAGGAAATGGCAAATCATTCCAGCATCTTTTCTAAAAAAGTTCCATGCACAGTATGGTCCATGAGGTCATAAGGATTTGGACACAACTGAACAACAACAAATATATATGTATATATGTGTGTGTATATATATACATATATATACACACACACACATGTTTATACGCGTATGTACACATATACGTATGCATATATTATTTTGTTGTTCAGTCATTTCAGTTGTGTCCAACTCTCTGTGACCCCATTTTGCTATCTTTACCAAGGAAACTGGAGTGGTTTGCCATTTTCTTCTCCAGCTAATTTTACAGATGAGGAACTGAGGTAAACAGGATTAGGTGACTTGCCCAGGGTCACACAACCAGTAAGCGTCTCAGGCCTGACTTAAACTCAGGTCCTCCTAACTCCAAGGCCTGGTGCTCAATCCACTCCACCACTTCCCCCTTATCCACATGATAACACTTAAATACTTGAGGATATATCCCTCTTCTCCACCAATTCTTCCTTTTTCCTGCCAAACTGAAAGTCTATAGAGTTATTATGTTGACCTCATTGTTGTATGCCTGTGAAACCTAGACAGTATACCAACACCATGCCAGGAAAGTGAATCACCATTTAACTTTCTTAGGTAGATTCTGAAGACCACCTGGCAAAATAAGGTACCAGACCCTGAGGTTCTTTCTAAAGCTAATTTCTCAAGCATTCAAACTCTACAGCAGAGAGTGCAACTCTGTTGGCTTGGCCACATTTGTATGCCAAAAGTATGTTTGCCTAAAAGACTATTTTGTGGAGAACTGACACAAGGCAAGCGCTCATATGGAGTTCAGAAGAAGCAATACAAGGATACTCTCAAGGTCTCTCTGATGAACTTTGGAATAGATTGCGTGACATGCAGGATACTGGCAAAGGACCCCACATCATGGTGTTCCCACATCAAAGAAGGCTTTGTGCTCTGTGAGAGAAGCAGAATTTGAGTAGCTCAAAAGAAATTTGAGATGCACAAATTTAGGGAAGTCTCTACTCCAAATGTTCACGTGGACTATTTGTGCCTGACCTGTGGTAGAGCCTTTTGAGATTGTATTCATCTGATTAGCCACAGTCAGATACTCTATACCTTGACTCCAACATGGCGAGGTCATTTTGGTCCTCTTTGAGAACAAAGGACAACAACCAACCAGCCATCCAACTCAGATGCCATCTTCTGCGTGAAACCTTTTCTGATCACCCAACTTTTAATACCCTCTCTCCTGTAGCACTTTGTATTTAACTACTTTGTAAATATAAATATATGTGTATCTATGTAAATATACATGTCTACTTGTATATATAATGTACATATATGTGCATGTATTTATTAACTTTATTGTGTATACATTTTACATGTACGTCCCCCCCCATTAGGATATAAACTCATTGTGAATCATTTAATTCTTTCCTTTTACGTCCCCATAGCCTCAAATAGAGCCTTTTACATAGCAGGAATGTAACGGATACTTGTTCACTGATTGATTGATAAGCTACACTCTTAAAGATAAAACACATATCCATATTTATTTCTAGTTATTGAATATG
>NW_020943480.1:0-2193 GCF_900497805.2 Vombatus ursinus | reverse complement strand
TTATATATATATGTGTGCCTATATGTATATATATATAGGCTTCTACAGAAATTCATACCTCTATAAAGTTATTTAGTATAGTTTCTATAAAGCAGAGAATGATTCTACATATATGTGTATACATATACATATATACATGCATACATGTGTATGTGCATATATACACACACACACACATATTCTCTGCTTTATGGAAACATGTACTGGGGCCAAGGGTATGATCTAAATATGCCTCCATTGTGTTTAGTCAGTGTCTGCCTTTCCTCACCTCTCCCCTCCATACACATACATACCTCAGTCTTTCTGAAACAGCTGTCTCCTATCCTATAGAGATCCAAACCTCTTCCCTAACCTCTACCCACACCAGAATTAATCACACCAATGTTTTTCTTTTATAAAGAGTGAAATAAAATCAAAGCAATTTGAAAGGGTTGAGGAGATGGTTTGGGATGTTCAGGCTTTTTCAGTTGTGTCCATCTCTTGGGGTTTTCTTGGCAACGTTACTGGCGTGGCTTGCCATTTCCTTCTTCAGCTCATTTGACAGATAAGATTTCTCCGATGCTCTGGGAACATACCTCCAAAAGGCCAGGAAGGAGAGCCATAGGAGGTACAGGAGTATAATCTACACTTGGTTTTGCAGTCAGCCAGTCCAGCACTGAGGTCCCCAGGAGCAAGGAAAGAGTGACCTTTGGGACTCAGCCCAGCCCTGATTCAGATATGGAATCATCCAGCAACAATGCTACATTTGGATTTGAACTTAGTGGGACCAATACTGTGTCAAGTCTGGGCCCATTCCTCGAGAGACCAAGATGATGGCAGAGGGTGCCCCCCAGGCGTTGGGGGAAATGTTGGCACTGCTAGATAGATAAGATGATCTTAGAAGGAAATATCTCTTTCAATTAATGTTAGTTGATGAAACGGAACTGGGTGTTAATCCAGACATGTAAAAGAGAGGAAACCCATGGGAATGGGGGCTGTAGGCCAATAGCATTAGAAAACGATACTCCAACTGCTCAGGGGTACCTCTAGAATCTCAAGAAGGATATGTAAGGGCAGCTAGATGGGGCAGTGGATAGAGCACTGGCCCTGGAATCAGGAGGACCTGAGTTCAAATCCAGTCTCAGACCAGACACTTAATACTTACTAGCCGTGTAGCTGTGTGACTCCGGGCAAGTCACTTAACCCCAATTGCCTCACTTTAAAAAGAAAGAAAAGAAAAGAAGGATATGTACCTGGAGACTGAGGTCAAAGGAATTGCTGCACTAGTTATTGTGTGGTCCTAGGCAAAATATTAAAGACTTTAGGAACACTTGTAGTATTTTTCAACTACCAACTGAAGGTAGGATTTCAGAAGAGAGAGGCAGATTTAGGAAGTGAATAGCTGGTTAAAAAGATGGTATAGGAAAATTGGATTTGAATTTCTGGACCATAGATTAAAATATAGGAATAACAGGCTTCTGGCCAAAGATGGAGTACACCTGAGGACCAGTAAATATATTCACTAGGAGTTTTATAAGTCTGACAAAAAAAAATCTTAAACTGAAAAGTGGTCACAGGAAGAAAGTTGCCCTCATAGAGTTGAGAAGCTTGCTACCATTGAAAGCAGTAAATACGGTACAGGAAGAAGAATAGCATACGAGAGAAAACAGTAGTCAACAGCAGACAGTATCTAAGAAGAGAATCAGTAGTAAAGATCATCAGATATCTATATTCAATACACAGTGTATAATACAGCTCACAAAGTGAGCTATAAAGAGGCTAAACTAGATACCTCAATATAAGGAAGTAATTTTGAGCTGTGGCTCAAATTAAGTAAATTAAAGCTATCACTGACATTTGGTAGGATGAGATTCATGACTAGAAAAATCCTAGAAAGCTATTTCTGGAAAAGGAATAGAATAGATTTTAAAAGGGCAATAGAATAGCATTATATATAATACCAGTAGTGGGCAGCAGTCCACATTGGCTTATGAGCTGAATCTTTTAAACCTACAGGATAATAATATGTAATTGCATATTTAAATTCAGCTCGGGAGTATAATATCATCTGAGTTATTCTCTGGCTCATGTTTGGGATAACCTCCCAAAAGGCTACATTATCCTCTCTGACCACCAGAGGGTACTCATCCTGCAAACACAGGCTCATCCCCTAGCACCGTGGTTTGTGGCTGCTAGTGGCTGAATTGAAATCTA
>NW_020943479.1:0-1565 GCF_900497805.2 Vombatus ursinus | reverse complement strand
TCCCCTGTAACTGAATCCATACAAGCATTGATTTACTCTGATAAATTAATCTCTATAGATTTTCTTTTTTTTTCAGCCAAAGACAAAGTTTATTAGACCATCGATCATATTGGAAGACTCTTAAGGAGTCTGAACTTTAGTAAGCTATTGGCTAGATTATAAGAATCTGACCAGTGGCTAGATTTTAAGAATCCAAACAGTAGCTAGATTATATGAATCCCAGCAGTGGCTAGATTTTAGGAATCTGAGCAGGGGCTAGATGATAAGAATCTAAGCATCTTAATGGAGACAAGATGGACCTTATATACAGAAAGCCTGTGGGAGGGATCTGGGAGTGGTCAATGAGTTTGGGGTGAGGAGAGGAGAGGCCTAAGGAGATCTGGATGGGAGTGGTCAGTAAGCTGGGGTGAAAAGAACTCCTGGGACCTGGACAATGGAGACAATGGAGGGGAGGTTGGGTGTAGCCACAAGGAAAGGCCAGTTGATGGGATTATAGCCTCTAGTGAAAGCCACAGATTTGGCCATGTGAGAAAGTCCAGGGTTTTTCCTTTCTGGGATCTAGATCCCATCCCCATCAATGGGACCCAAATTCTTTTGGGGTAAGGGGCAAAAGTCTCAGCTTCTGAAACTGCTTCCTGCTGGCAAGGGATGTAGAGCTGTCCCTGCCTTGAGGAGGTCCCAAAGAAGTTGACTGGAACTGAGCACAGGCTACATCCAAGGAATGACAGGAGGACATTGACTGGTCCCCACTCTTTGCTGTAGATGAATGGCTTGTAGTCTGGAAGACACAAATCTGACAAAAAAAAAACTGCAGGGCCCAGATATAAAGCAGGCACAAGATTGAGGGCTCAACTTCGATAGGATAAAACATCCATAGCTCTGTTTGGATTCAGATAATTCAGTTTTCCAACCAGGTAGTATCAAATCCACCTCATAGCCAGATTCAGGAATAGCCAGGTGGGTAGTGTTCCCTTTCAAAGGAACATAATGGGGAAACTGAGCCAGGAGGATCCCATCTTAGACTGAGGCTAAAATTGTCCTCTCATCTTTTCCCATTACTGACTTCCCACCAGTATCACCTTCTCCAACTAGCTTGTGGCATTTCTCTCAGATGGTGGATTATTGATTATCAATGGATTATGACCCATCAGAGAACTCAAAATAAAATCCTATGAACTTTGACCACAAACACCAAGTTTTACTAACCATGGCTTAGAAAAAACTTTTCCAGGATTTACAACTCAATCTTAAATTTGTCCTGGGGTAAAAAGCCAATCATTAGAGATTTCTATATACTTACAAATTCTCAGCAAGCCGAACAGAACCCAAATAAACTTTTTCGCTAGTTTACACATTAAAAACAATAACCAACAACAGCTTAATTATTTTAGTGGTAACCAAATTATGAAAAGTTGCTTGACATAACTGATATAATCAAGTGACTTCAGTTTTGTTAAAAGCACTTCCAAATTACTTTACACAGAGAATCAACTTCTCATCATTAACAGTTAAAACTACAAATTTAAAAGAGTGTGCTTACCCAACTTTGGAGGCTAGCTTCATTA
>NW_020943478.1:0-4534 GCF_900497805.2 Vombatus ursinus | reverse complement strand
TTCCATTAAGATCCTAAGTTGCTACTCTAATAGATTTGCCTCTCTGTTTCTCAAGCTTGTTTATAGAAGTTCAAAAACTAATTCTAATCTTTTCTAGGCCCTGGAATGAATTCAGATCAGAATTGCAAGATCTCCCCCACTTACAACTCATTACAAAAGTTGCTTTAGTCTTAATCACTAGCCTTAGATGTCTGATACTACTCTCACTGAGTTGCTGATTTTGACTATTTCTCAGAAAGCACCCATTAAGATCAGTCCAGGGACACAACAAGCCTAGGAAACAAACTGAGAATTCACAGTAAGTTTGGACATAATTGTCATCAATATCAAATTATTACTTGCAACAAAACTAGCTTGCAAATAGAAATTTAGTAGTCCCTCTAAAAAAATCACAAAGATTTCACCAAAACATTTCTTCATAAAAGTATTTCCCTTTCTTAAAAACAGCTTACAATTTCCTAATTACCACAAAATTCCTAGTTACCTAAATTGTTTGTAATGAGCCATTTACTCAGTAAGAATTCCACAAGACAAAACTCCTGCACAGGGTTGATAAGAATTATGAGAATATTTTACAAAGTCTTTTCTTTGCATAATTACCAAGTTTCCTTTCACAAAAATACTTTTACAAGTACTTGATTTAAACAATAACTCCAAATAGCTTAGTTAACAATCTTAAATTTCCTAACTGAGAACCAAGTAATTTTAGCTAAAACTCCCCTTTAAATTTAGACAAAATTTGGAAGTTCTGTTACAACATGACATGGTCAGATAGAATGACCTAACAGCTTCCCAACTGTGAGAAATAACTCATTCGGACTCAGGAGGGATGAAGTTAAAAGCCCAGTTTATTATGCAGTTGCAACCACAGGTGTCCTATGGACTAGGACACACTGTAGCAAAGCAGGAGTTCACTATTTATCTCTAATCCCGGCTGAAAAGTCGCTCCTCTGTTTCCTCATTGGCTGAGTACTCCAGAGTGTACAACTTTCCGATACGCCTATTACACACCTACTCCTTGACATGTTTCTCATCCTTCTTCATACATCCCATGTTCAGAAAATGGCATCTTAGCCCCTCCTGGAGGTGGAGAAGCTAATATTTATAAGCTATTAAGCATGTGCACTCTAAGCAAAGCTTAACCTTTGTTCTACTTAACTTCTATCAGCAAAACAAGATAAGACTTGCTGTATCCTATTTTACTTAGTTACTTTTCTAGCTGTGTGCTTCAGATTTATGGGAACAAACATTTTCATTGTATCTCTCACCAAACCATTCCTTTTTCTCCTTCTCTAACAGTACAAATCTTAATTTAACAACAGTCTAGATTATAAGAGAAATTGCTTTTCTAGCAACATAGCTGATACAATTGCTTACCAGATTACACCATATAACCATACTATAAGCAATTATCATTTAAAACTTGAAACAGAACCAATTAATTATTATCAGGTGACCTTAATTTAGTTGGATTGAATAAATCAAATCTGGATTCATAATACTGGCCACTCCCATCAAGACACCTGGCCACTCCTAGATTCCTCCTATAATCCTTCTGCATACAAGATCCATTCTGGCCACCATTTAGGGGCTGAAACTTCCCCATGCCTGCTCATCCTTCTGTGCATCACAAATGTTCAGACTCCTCAAGAGGCTGGCCCACATGGAACAAACCCTGTCTTTGGCTGAAAGAAGGCCCAGGTGAAACTCCTTAGGGCAGGATCCATGTGTCATGATTTTGGGTCCCAGTACCCCTAACCTCTAAACCTCAGCAGTATGTTTTGATTCTTAAGGCCCAATACTCTTAGTACTTTAAAGGAAAAGATTATTATCCATAAATTCACACATGTTTTTCCTAATTGAGGCCCTGATATATGAGAGAATACCTAATTAATTCTAAAACAGTGCATATCAGTAAGTTATTCACAATAAAATATGTTTGTACCATAGGGCACACATTACAAACAGGTATTATTTCCATAATAGTAATAAACTTTGAAACAACCCATTATCAATTTAGATGAATGCACTTCCAAATCACTTTGCACAGGGAATCATTCATCTCATAATTAATATGTTGAAACTATAAATTTAAACCACCATATATCTTTATAATAGTCAAAATTTCAAATGAAAAATCTGCTATCATAGCAAATATCAATATTATTGTTACTTGCTTATAACCAAATATACCTCACTAGATATTTAACAGTTTTCAAATTACCTTATTTTTATCACATCCTTTTAAAAGATGTATTCCAGATTAAGAGTTGCTTTAACACCATTTCTACCTCACAGTGGTCTCTCAAATTTTGCAATCTAAGAGAGTTTTAGAAATAAAATACAATTTTAAAAACACAAACAATAAACTTCAGATAACATCAATTGCATTTCTGGGTTATCATATATAGAAATTATTGATCTTATTACTCTTGGCACTTTTAACAATTACATTAAATTAGAGAAATAGTAATAATTCCATGTCTAACATATGCCATTGTATTAAGCACTTTACAATCATATACTTTTTTTATCCCATAACAACCATTATTATTTTTTTTTACAGAACTTACATCAAACCAGATCTGAATTTGTAATCACTAATGATAAACCTTTAAAAACTTTTTTTTTGTTTTGAGGCAGTTGGGGTTAAGTGACTCGCCCAGGGTCACACAGCTAGTACGTGACAAGTGTTTGGTCTGAGGCTGGATTAGAACTCAGGTCCTCCTGACTTCAGGGCTGGTGCTCTATCCTCTGAGCCACCTAGCTGCCCCTAAAAACGTTTTTGTTTTAAATCCAATATTCTTGGCTCTTTAAAAGGAAATATTCTCCACAAATTCATATATTCCCCTAAAAAAGACATGTGGTGACAATTCCCGCTCTGAATAATGCTCTCCCCCCCACACCTTTTTCTTTCCTACTTCTTTAAGAGAGCAGAAAAGTCTCTCTGCCTTTTAGAAGCTTATCAGATAAAAACCATCCTCCTGAGAATCTCAGGCTTCAGCAATTTGAATCAATGTTAACCTGGCATAGTCAGTTTCCCCCCTGGAAGAAAGCCTCTAGAGTTCCAATAATTAATTTAACAGCCCAGGAAAACATTTTAAGATTTTATGTTACAATCCAGGGACCTCAGAGGCCATCTAGTCAACACCCCTCATTTTACAGATGGGAAAAACAGGCCCAGAGATGTACCAAAGGTCACCCAGGCAGTATTGTTTTTTTTTTTTCTCTAAATCTTTTAAATTTTATTTTCATGAAGATCCACCTCTCCCTCTCACCTCCACCACCCCCACTCAAAAAGGGAAGAAAACCAAAAACCCCTGTTACAAACATGTATGGTTCAACAAAAGAAATTCTAGCATAGGCTATTTAAATAAAAATCTCTCAAACTGCCCTCAGAGTCCATCTGCTTGTGAAGGGAATTATGATTTTCATGATAATCAATATGATATGGGTAATGACTATACTAATAATTTAGATTTCTCAGAATGGCCTCTCCTGGCTTGAAAGGCAAAAGCTCACAGTGCACCTTGAAATGATCAATTAAATCCATGACAACACTCTCACAATCACTACATTCCGGTGCCTGTGTACCTTCGGTGAACCGAATCAAAGATTGTAAAACCTGTTCCTGTCACAGAACTCTGGTCCTGTGCCCCATCAAGTTGTCCCCACAGGACTCCAGAACACCTGTATCGTGGACTTGTGGGCTTGTCATGGGAACCACTCAGGCCTTGGGAAATGACTGTTTGTAATCCACTTCCTGCCGTCCCTTCCCACTTGTGATTTATATATATAATCTCTGCCTTCACTACAGCAAGCTGGAATTCTGATCAGGAGAATTCCCAATTTGCAAATCTGTTCCTCATAATGAAACTAATTAATTAAACTGCTACTTGATTACTGATACTTTGTCTCTGGCCTGCTGTGTCATCATTCTAAGGTTAGAAACTGGCTCAGTAAAATTCTGTCAACACCCTCTATATCAGGAGATGTTTCATCATGAGTCCTCTGGAATTGATAAAACTTCCTAAATCATTTAAAGTTGACTCTCTCTTATAGTATTGTGGTTAGTATATAAAATGGTCTCTTGGTTCTGCTCACTTCATTTTGTATTAATTCATAAAAGTCTTCTCTTGTTTCTCTGAAACCATTTCCTTCATCATTTCTTACAGCACAATACTATTCCCTCACAATCATATACTCCAACTTGTTCAGCCATTCCCCAATGGATGGGCATCCCCTCAGTTTCCAATTCTTTGCCACCACAAAAAGAGCTGCTATAAATATTGTTGTACATATGGCTCCTTTTCCTCTTACTTTCACCTCTTTGGGGTAGAGAGCTGGCAGAGCCTTCAGAGGCCATCTAATAATGGTATCATTGTTGCCATATGAGAGGTTGAAACCCCTCAAAGACTGGAGTACAGGATGGGGTCATCTGGAATGAATTCACAGACTCAAGCATTTTTTAAGTCAAGTTGGCAAAAAGTTTATTGCTACGCTTTTCAGAGGGCAAGCATTCTTATGAAATCTG